>NW_006399856.1:2923036-2924266 GCF_000299155.1 Elephantulus edwardii | reverse complement strand
CAAGCATGATGTCCCTCTCTAAGGACCGGTCTCTCCTCACAACATGTCCAAAGTATGTTAGACGGCGCCTCAGAATCCTTGCCTCCAAGGAGCCACCCCGTTTAACCCTTTCCAGGACAAATCTGTTTGTTTTCCTAGCAGTCCATGGTACCCTCAATATTCTTCTCCAGCACCACACCTCAAAGGCATCAATTCTACTTCTGTCCTCCTTGGTCATTGTCCAACTCTCTGATGCATAACAAGTGATTGCTAAGACCATGGTCTTCGCAGTATGAGCCTACTTATGTTAAAATGTGTTTCTATAAATACATACAGAGCATAGGAGTGAATTTTCTCCTTTGTACTTTTCTCTCTATTTAGCAAATTTCTGCAGTGGACTTATTTGCTTCATAATCAAAGCAACATGTAAGCTCACTACACATATTTGAGAGGTGGCAAATTCTTCACCATGACTATTTAGGGTCAGGCAGGCCGCCTTTAATTGTTCTTGGAGTCTTCTAGTTCTAAAAACAGAAACCGAGAGTCTTTGCAGACTCTTTCCTGAAGACAGGGCAATTTGCTGTGGCACAAAGAAAACGAGGGTAACGTTGAGCTTCATCAAGAATATTGAAAGCGTTCATTTTTGCCGTGTCCTCCCCGTAAAAACCTCCTACGCCTTATATAACAACAGCAGAGAGTTTCATGCCATGACCCAGCTCTTGGAAGACTGTCCATCTGCCTTTTAGAAAATTCTACATCCTAGATAGAAAGATAGAGGCGAAAAAGTTTCCATGTGAAACTATGGAAAAGCTTGGGATAGGGCATCTAGAGGTGATTTTTAACTCATTGCTTAGGGAATATTCCTGAAAAAAAGACACAGGATGGGTAATTTTAGAAAAGAGCTTTAAAAAGCACAAACCTTAGAGAACCATTAATACATGTGGTAGAGGTATGTCACGAGAATGGGCCAGTGATGTTTGTGGGTTAGTCGTAGTTCCCTAACCTGCTCACTTTGACCCTTTTATACTTCTGCTGTAATACTGCAAATATACATGATATTAAAAGACTCAAGGTGGAATTTAATGAACTGGTAATTACCACAATACAATCAACTACAGCATTATAATGCTTTTAGTATTTATGCAAGCATCCAGTTACCTCGTAATTCACTCAATGCAGTGGTACTTTTGAGTGCAACCCTTCATGACCCAGGCTACACTTTTTATTAAAAAAAAAAAATCAAAATTTTAT
>NW_006399856.1:2919195-2920980 GCF_000299155.1 Elephantulus edwardii | reverse complement strand
CAGAATCCTTGCCTTCAAGGGGCCACCCGGTTTAACCCTTTCCTGGATGAATCTATTTGTTTTCCTAGCAGTCCTTGGTATCCTCAATACTCTTCTCCAGCACCACAGCTCAAAGGCATCAATTCTACTTTCATCCTCCTTAGTCATTATCCAACTCTCTGATGCGTAGCAAGTGATAGCAAAGACCGTGCCCTGTATCAGATGCACCTTAGTCTCCAAAGAGACGCCAAAGCTCTTCAGTACTTTGGAGAGGTCCCTAACAGCAGACTTTCCCATGGCAATACATCCTTTAATTTCCTGGCTACTGGTGCCAAGAGTGTTGTCTGTGGAGCCAAGCTAAAGCTGTGAACAATCTCAATCTCTTCACCATCCATCCTGATGCTGCCAATTGTTCCAGTGGTGAGAATCTTTGTCTTCTTGACATTGAGCCTCAATCCATACTGAAGGCTGCAGTCCTTGACACTCTGCAGCAAGTGTATGGGATCCTCCTCAGTTTCAGCAAGCAGGGTTGTGTCATCTGCATAACGCAGATTGTTGATAGATCTTCCACCAATCTTGACCCCACAACAACCACCTATTGTACCTTCTATCAGGACTTAATTTCTCCTTATGACCATATGTTTTATTGTCTACCGTGGAGTTGGCTTCAACCCATAGCAGACCCTCTAGTGGGTGGTCAGAGATAATAAATTACATGGAAAGTTTATTCATCTTTCCTTTGAGAAGCATCTGGGGGATTTGAACTGTGTGACTTTAGGATTATAGCATAGCTTCTTACAACCAGGCTAGCAGAGCATAGTTACTTTAAATAATTTCCTTTGTTTCTTCTTAATATCCTTTTGGTACTTCTATCCAGTCACCAGTTTAAATGGATGTCACCTGGCTATTTGTCAAGTGATCATGAAAGTCGCATTTTCAAGGTTCGCTTTGCATGTGCTAACATTTGCTTTGTAGTGAAATATCAATTCTGATTCAACTTGGAATACTTTTGAAGAACACACCTGTGGTGGTTGCTAATTGATGACAAATTAAAGCCAGCTCATGGTGAACTCAAGCGCAATGGGAGGAAATGCTGCCTGATTCTGTGCCATCTCCAGATTCCGTTGCCAATCAGATCATTGCAACACATTGGTTTATTTTTAGAAGTAGATCTTCAGGGCTTTCTTCCGAGTCTTAGTTCAGAAGATCCCCTGAGACCTATTAAATATCATAACAACATATAAGCCTCCATTGACAGATGGGCGGTAGCTGTATTTGAGGTCCACTGCCTGAGAGATGACTCAAATGCTCCTATGAAGATAGTGACAATTCTGTCACTGAACCACCAACATGTTCTAAAGGATTAAGTTGTTGCTGTAATGTGTCATCAAGATGACAACTCCTAGCAACCCTTTGAACAACTGATCTGAAAATTGCCCTTTTCTGTGCCATCTTCACCATTGCTCCTCTGCTCAAGTCCATTGTGACAGTCATGTGACTATCTTGTTGAGGGTCTTTCCTTCTTTTTCTGATCCGCCACCTTTTCCAGCATGAGGTCTCTTTCCAAGAATTGGCCCTTCCTGACAACATGCCCGAAATATGAAACATCCAGCACTCAGGGGCAGTCTTAATAAATCATGATAGTATCTCATACGATAAAATAGCACCTTCCAAGAAAAATTATGCTGGATAAGATCTACGTAATGGCAGGAGAAAATTCTCATATCTTATAAATATTTCATAATAATAACTTAGATGCTGTTTGATGTAGTAGGTACAGTATGTGCCTTGTTGTTGTTGTTGTTA
>NW_006399856.1:2877845-2917730 GCF_000299155.1 Elephantulus edwardii | reverse complement strand
CATCTGGTGGATTTGAACCGCGCACCTCTGGGATTATAGTGCAGCTTCTTGCCGCTAGGCCACCAGAGCTCCCCCTGGCTACACTCTTATGTTTTCTCCAGACTCACATGCTCCTTCTCTAAACATCACTCTTGTCCCCTCCCCCACCTGCCCCCTTTGTTTAAAAATTTTAAATATTTTAAAATTTTATACTGGTTTTTTACAAAGTTTGTATACATTATTTTTCACAATGGATCGTCCCAATTTCCTTAACCCTCACTTTCCTCTAGCCATCAAATTGTGCAACCGTATGATTACCTACACCCGCTCCTCCCAAATCCTCACCCCTCTGCTCACACCCTTATTCCCTTGGATCCTCATAACCATTCTACAATAATGGTCTTATACGGTATTTGTCCTTATGGGACTGAGTTAGTTCACTTAGCATAATGCTCTCCAGTCCCTCCAAAGTTAGCCCACCTGCCCTTTTAAGCAAGTACCCATTCTAAACTGAGTTCAGACATAGTTCAGCTCAAAGAACCACAAGGCCACCACTGCCCTAACACTTTGGATACTTGGTTGAAGTACAAGTCAAGTGTCCCACTTACTCAGATTTGGTGCACTCAGGAAGGTTAGAGGTGTGTTGAGTATTACTGTCTGAGCTAGTGCTGCTAACATTGTCGATGATTTGCGTTGGTATGTGCATTCTTACTCCAACGTGGGCTGGATCTTCTTACTTTACAAATAAAATATATATGAAAAAATGAATGAATATATAAAAAGATACATGAGTGAGTGAAGTATCTTTGGAATTTCAGAGATCCCACTGTCAGTGGGATATTTTCATGGGTTGGGTTCCTGGAAATCAGCTGGGGAGTGATGCACCAATCACGGTTCCTCTTGACCAACTTCTTGTATCCAAAGAGAAGAGAGGCAAGGGTGAGGAACGCCATGTTCAGGTGAGATAGAGGACTTAGATGATGGGAGTCTACTAGTTAGATGAGCCTTCCAGTTTTATCCAGCTTCTTAGAACTGACTCTGTGCCCAGGCACAGTTGCTGTTGTTGTTGCTGTTAGATACCAACTCACAGTGACACTGGGCACCTCGGAATGAAACCTTGCTTGGCCCTGTACCACACTCATGATCTATGTTCTACTTAAGCCCGTTGTTGCAGGTAACTGTATAAATCCACCTCATTGAAGGACTTCTCTCCCCTCTGACTTTCCACTTTTCCAACCATGATATCATTGTCTGGAGACTGGCCACTCTTGATAACATGCTAAGGTCCGTGCGACATCGTCGCTTCAAAGGAGCACCCTAGCTGCCCTTCTTCTAAGACAGATTTGTTAATCTGCCATGTTCAATATTTGTTAATGCCATGATTCAAAGGCATCAATTCTTCAGTCTTGTGTTTTCATTGTTGGACTTCCACATGCATAGATGTCATAAAATATTATGGGCCAGGCACACCTTAGTGACATCTTTGCTGTTTAGTGACATCTTTGCTCTTTAGCAGTTCAAAGAGGTCCTTTGAAGTAGATTTGTCTGACAGAATGTCATTTGATTTCTTAACTGCTGCATCCATGGGCACAGATTGACCCGGGTAAAATTAAGTCCTTGATAACTTTAATAATTTCTGTATGTACCATGAAGTTGAGGCAAGGATTCAGAAGCTTTATTTGGCATATTTTGGACATGTTATAAGGCGAGATCAGTTCTTGGAGAGGGACATCATGCTTGGGAGGGTGGAGGGACAATGCAGGAGAGGAAGACCCTTGATGAGATGGATTGATTCAGTGACTGGGGTAATGGGGTAGGTGTATTGGAGACAATAGGATTGGCACAGGATAGAGCAGGGTTTAGGGATGTTGTACACAGGGTCGCTATGAATCACTCAGTGGTACATAACAACCACCACCACCACCACCACCACCATGATGTTGCTTTCTTGGTCCAGTTGTGAGGATTTTTGTTTTGCTAATGTTGAGGTGTAATCCATAGTGAAAGCTGTAATCTTTGATCTTCTTCAGCAAATTAAGACTTGTCCTCTTACCTTTCGGCTGTGTCAACTGCGTAGCACAGATTCTTGCTCAGTTATCCTCTAAATTCCACATTCTTCTCTATATAGACCACTTTCTCAGTTGATTTGCTCAACATACAGATTGAATAGACCTGGTGAAAGAATACAGCCCTGATGCACACCTTTCCTGATGTTAAACCACACAGATTCTCCTTGCTCTGTTCGAATGATTGTTCTTTGATCTATGTATAGGTTCCTCATGAGAACAATGAAGTGTTTTGGATTGTCTATTATTCTTCTCAAAGTGATCCATAATTTATCATTAGCAACACAGTTGAATATCTTTGACAAAACAAACCATCCCTAGATGGCAAAACACAGATCAAATGAAAAATAGTGTATGTATTTGCATATTGATTAGATTGTACATTCCTACTCTTGCTGATCTAGTTCTCATAGGATTATATATTTCTGGTCAAGAGAAGGTGTACACTACAGATCCTCTGAGTAGGTAAAAGTGAAAATTACCCAAGTGATTCTGATTACTTCCTCACCAAAGAACAGTAGATTCAAATGCATCAATTCCTCAGTCTTCCTGTCTTGGACAAAGGGCAGCCACCATGCAGCTTAAAGGTAAAAAGATGGTCAGATGACATCTCATGGGCTTTGGGCATGTTGTCTGTCAGGAGGGGCCCCCAGTCCCTAGAGATGGACATCACGTTTGGTAAAGTAGAGGATCTGCAGGGAAAGAGGAAGATTTTTAAAGAACTGGATTGACACCGATGAGCTCACACAGTGTTGTGGCTGTGAGGATGGTGTAGGACCAGCCATTGTTTTGTTCTGTTGTCCACAGGGTCACTATGAGTTGAAACCAACTTGATGGCATCTAACGAGAACAACGGCCCCAAAGAACAACTCAGGGAGCTGTCAGCTCACTTTTGATTCGCCATGAAAGGATTGTTTTGGCCTCATTTCTGGATCTCCTTTGTGCATATCCTGCACTCACTGTGTAATGACATTATCAGAGGAGAAAAGCCCAGTTCATTAACATGTTAATGTATCACCAGTTGCTTAGTGTTGCAGTGAAATCTCAAACTTCAGAGACAGACCACATGGGCTGTGATAAATCAAATCTTCAAACGGGGAGGGGGGGAGGGGGGGCAGGCATGCTCCATACCCAAGGGCAGATTGCTCAGTCTTTGATGGAGTAAAAATATGTGAAATTGCTCATTGCAGGTTAGTAAGTAAATACACGAAAACCCATGCGTATTTGTTTATTGGGCAATCGGCACTTTTTCATGGGGAAGGCTGAGCGAAGGTTTGAGTTACCTGGATTGAGGATTTCCAGCATCTTTGGTGCTGAAGATGTGGCCTGGGAGGTGGGTGGGAGAGGCTTACAGAGGTTTCGAGAGGCAAGGATCAGCAGCCAACAGGTTTGGTGGGTGAGAAGAAGGGTTTGAACCTCTGGTAGGACAGAGAAGCAAATGCATCAGGAAGGACGTGAGGTCTGCAGCTCGGGAGTTATCAGCTCACACTTGCTGCCAGCATCCTGTTTTCTCTCCTTTGTACTAACAAGCAACTGAAGACATCTTTTCAGAACCCAGGTCCACCTTGGAAGAAAGGCTTGGACATCTACTTCTGAAAAATCACATGGAAAAAACCCCTGTGGTGCTGAGTTCTACTTTGATACACATGGCTTGGCCGTGAATTGGAAGGGACTAGATTTTTTTTTTAATTACTGTAGGGGAAACTGGGTCAAGGAATCTTTGTCTGTACCCTCCAGAGTATGTATCCTCTGTATGTCGGTGAATCCACAATGATCTCTAAATGAAAAGTTTTGTGAAAAGAAAAAGCCATGACTTCTCAGCTGGAGCCAACGATGGACCTGGGCAAGCTGTAACTTTCCGGGATGATACAGGGTGTTCGCAATGCTTCACGCATGGCGGGGAAGCTCAGTTAGTGGCATGGCTGGGCTCTCGGAAAATTCCTGCTCTCTCAGGAATTCTTTTCCTTACTTTTGAATTTAGTCAATTAATGCATTTCCTTTTATGCCAGGAGGGGCTGTTCGTTACTTTTTTATAGAGCATTGTGGGAGACAGGGGCTGCCCAGCTGAAAAGAGGGCACATCCTCCGGTGTGTCACCCTTTGTTTCCTATCACCCCACAGTCTGACTTCATGAACTTGGATCTCAACCTCGAACCCCCTCTGGATAGAAGGGTGTCTGGGCAGAGGCCTGAGTGCTAAGGTCTGGAGGAGGAGAGTCACAAGGGAGTGGAAGGGGGGGGGCTTTATTTCTTGAGAACTAAGCCCCCTTTCTCCGCCAAGCTGACCAGCGGTGGCCACGTGCCGGCCTGGGGGCCTGGCGGGGGTGGACACGGGCACAGAGCTGGGTCAGCAGCACAAGGCTGGCCCTGGCTGGCTCCAAGCGCTGGCTTGGCCCAAGGCAAGAGTTGTCAACTCTGCCCTTTTGAAAATGAGCAACAAAGGGGAAAAGGAAAAAAAAAAGGAGAAAGGGAAGTGGGGGTCGGGGTGGCGCTGGGCAGGCAGGCAGCGAGGGAGGCCTGGGCGCAGAGAACAGGTGGGGACTATTTAAACAGAAGGCCTGACTCAGCCTTTTCTTTTCACAAAGAGAAGTTTCCAAAGGACTGTTTGTTTTAGCTCTCCCAGGCGGGTGGCAGGAGCAGGCTGGGGGCCCTCACTCTGGAGAAGAGGGGCCTGGGCTTTGGGGGGAGAAAGAGTAAGCATCTCCTGGGCTCACAGCAACCAGTTCCATCCGGATTTGAGGAGCTGCTTGAGAGGTTTCCGATCGCTCACTTCTTGTCCCCTGTGCTGCAGGGCGTTCTGAGCCCCATTTTGCTATAAGGAAACTTTGGGGAGCACAGGCCAAGTGGGAGAAGCTGAAGGAAGGGCCATCTTCCACTACTCTCCTGTAGTGGGAAAAGAGAAGAAATGGTGTATGTTGGAAGTTTTAGTTTTTGATCTAGGAAATTAATAAGGAATGATAAATGGGAGGGGAAACATGGATTCTGAGGGTCTCCTAGTCTAATTATTTTAAGACCCCTGGAAGTCATGTCTCTTCCTAGAATGCCTAGATATTTTAAGTTCTTGGACCCACAATTATATTACAAAACATGAAGGAGTTTGGGACTTGGCAGGTTGCACCTAGAGATCTTTTTGGCCTAGTCAGTCAGGAGTTGACAGCTGGTAAACCCAAGGCAGCACCTCTTGAACTGTTGGGATCCACCAGAGGCTTAGTGTTCTCCCATGTCATTTACACCTTCAGAAAACTCACTGGAGGGTCAGCTATGAGTCAGTTCTGATTTGGGCAGTGAGTCTTTTAAAAAACTGCCACCCAAGCAGATATATGTACACCTATGTTTATTGCAGGTTTTTTTCACAATAGCAAAGAGCTGGAAACAACCCAAGTGCCCATCAACAAATGAATGGATAGAGGAGCTATGATACATTCACATAATGGAATACTATGCAGCATTGAAAAACAAGGAACTCATGAAATATTATGCAAAATTGATGACCCTGGAGGACATTGTGCTGAGTGAAACATCTCAGTCACAAAAGGACAGATATTGCATAGGGCCACTGTTGTAAAATGGGACTGACATCGAGGTTGAGGGGAGACAGAAGGAGGGGAGGAGTGATGTATATTGCATTGAAACAGATGAGAGAGAGAACTGTTTAAAAGGGATATATGAATGGGTATTCTTGTCATTACAGAAGTCCAGAGTGAAGGCTGGATAGTGGAGTGGACTTGGGGGGAGAGATTGCATAACAATGAAAGAGTTTTTCTTTTTCTTTTCAAGGAGAAGAGTGATTTGGAGGGGAGAGGGTGGGCAGGGAGAAAAGTGCAACAAAGAATGACTGGAAATCCTAAGTCTCTGTAAACTTTCATTAAAGTTAATAAAAAAAAATTGTTGATAGGTCTGACCTGGTGAACATATCTGAACCTTGTCCTGTCCTGCACCAGCTGCATGGTCTCTGATAGGCCCAAGTCCATCGTGGTAGTTTATGTCAGTCCATCTCCTTCTTCCTCTTCAGAAAACATGTCTCCTCCAGGAAGGCCTCCGGATCACCATAAACAAAATCAGAGCAAATTTTAAGTCACAGCAGCCCTACAGGTCAGAGCCGGGCGGCCCCATCAGGTTTGTAAGGCTGTAAATCTTAACTGAGAAAATTGCCCGTCTTCCTGCCTCCGATCTTTCCAGAACCAGCCTGACACTTCACGCACAATGCCACCACTTTCAAGGGAGCCCTGTTTGTATTTGAACTCACTAAGCTGTCTCTCAATTCACTTACCTTGTATCTGCTTTTAGACCAGTGTGTTGTCTACAGCAAAGGAGAATGATGTTAATGCAAGTGGGAGGGTTTGCTTTTGGTCTTATAGTTGCTTTTTAGCATTTCATCTATTTTTTTTGTAATTATTATTTCAGTGCTGGTTTATGCATATTGATTTGAGCAAATTCGTTTTCTGTTTAACCATCCTGCCATTTTGTTTTATGATGTTAATTGTAATGCCCGATGTAATTGTGCCCTTACTGGTTCTTGTTGGTGAGTCTCATTTTCATCAGTCCTTCTATCCTGCTTCTCCTTGCCTTCTGACCTTTATACTTAGGCAAATGCTAATCCCTTGACCTTGAATGGTTGGGTGTTTTAATGAGTGACTACTTCCATGAAGCTGTTGTTCACCCTTTGGCTTGTTTATGGTTTGCCTGAAACTTGAGCTACAGGGGTGAATTTTGCTCAAGATGGAAGGGTGTCTAAGGGCCATAGTTTTGGGGGTTCCATGTGTCTGTCAGGCCAGTTAACCTGGCCAGGTTTGTTCTTGCATTTTGCTCCACAGTGTTTTGCTCACTCTGTCGAGGTCCCTCTATTGCGATCCCTTTTGGAATAGTCCATCGTGGTAACCAGGAGCTCTGGTGGCCTAATCATAAGAAGCTGTGCAGCAATCCTGAAGGCATGTGCTTCTAATCTGCCAGCTGCTCTGTGGGAGAAGGATGGACAACCTTCTCCCATGTGATTTCCTGTCTTTGAAAACCTGCTGGAGGGTCAGTTATGAGTCAGCTCTGACTCAGCAGCACACAACAACATAGTGGAAGTCGAGCACCATCTAGTGCTTCTGGTCTCAGAGTTGTGGAGGTTGAGGTTCAGATGACCTTTAGTCCTTTGGACTATTTGTTTCTATGAATTTTTGCTTTTCTACCCTCTTCTTTATTCTGAACAGGGAGAGACCAATAATGGCACCTTAGATACCTCCCACAAGCTTTTTAAGTGGCCTAGTAGCAAGGAGCTGTGCTGCAATCCCTCAGGCACATGGTTCAAGGCCATCAGCTGCTCCACAGGAGGATGGGCAGTCTCCTTCCATGAGATTAACCGCCTCTGAGAACCTGACGACAGTCAGCTATGGGTCAGTTCCAACTCTGTGGTACACAACAACAACAGTCACTATTTTGGGGTGCTTTATTTTGTTTTTAAATCAACAATTTTGAAAGAGTTGCTTTACAAAGGTTCAGCCTTATGGAGCCACTATAACAACAATTAGTGCCTATGAATACATGAAGCTATTTTAGGATTTGATAGATTCTTCCCCAGGGAGTCAGACTCAACCCCAGCCTAAGCTTTGAGTGTTTTTGGTCAAGACACAAAACTCTGCTTAAACCAACAAGTGATTAGTATTAGAGGGGGACGTGTAAACAAGGGTTCCATTCCTGATTGTGCTAAGTTGCCCCCCCTCCCACCCCTGCCCTGTTGTAACTCCCTAGGCTGCAGCCCAGCTCGATGGTTATCGAGTAATGTCCACATTCCCTGGCTCCACACTATATTGGGCTCCTGACCCCTGCTTTGCCTCTGTCTCCTCCCACCCACCTCCTCCGTTCCTCCTGGCTGCCTAGAAATAGCTCAGCTGGCTTTTGCCTGAGCGTGTGGACTCGCAGAGGTGAGGGCAGCTTGCATTCCTTTTGTACTGGACCAGAGTGCTGGGAAATGTTACTGTTACTACGTGCTTTTGGGTTAGGATAATGGTGAGCAAGGGAAGCAAATGGGCACAAAGGACACATGCAATATTTTCCCTGGTTGCTTGACTTAAAATCAGATTCAACCAACAGAAGCCCTTGAGAATCTGACCAGATTTCCATCCTTAGCCAATAGAATGTTCTCACACACTGGAGATGTGTCAGATCTAACACCTATAGTTCTGACACCTATTTTAATCTCTCTACCTTAGCAGGAGATTGGAGGAGGGGCCAACATCAATGTCTGCCAAGTCATGTAGGTCCTCTGCTCTAGATAAATCTGGAGTTTTCTCTTTTCTTCTGCTGAGGATCCCAGTATTTCTTTTATGGACTCCCTGTTGGGCACAGTTGCTATCAAGATTTTTCCATCTACTGTCATTTTCTGAATCATTAAATACAATCTAAACTGCTTGAGATCACTGCATGAGACCACTGGTGTTTATCAGATGAAATGAATTTAATTTTAGGAAAAAATACTGTTTGTATAACGATTGCTAAGCACTAAGGACCTCCACATGCATGATCTCCATGATCCTCAGCGAATACCTGCAAGGTAGGTATTCTTATTATACCCACTTTATTATTTACCTACTTTTACACCAAACCTTAGAGAGGTTAACATGATGAAAGTCATTAAACTGGAAGAAAGTGGTGCATTTGGGGGGGGGATGGTAATGCTGGAGCAGCTTCTAAAATCATCATTCTCTTCTGTCAGAAGTTTTTTTAAAGCTTCAGTTCTTTGAAATGTATTCTCATTAAACAATACAAATGACAATATGTGCAATTTAAAAAATAAGGAAAGAAAAAGTGAGTGAGTGAATACTTTAAAATAGTGTCTCTGAGGTTTGTGGTGAAGTGAGCTGGAGATGGATTGTGGTGTTACTGTTCAAAATGGCTTTTCTAACCATTGACTTTGACTTTCACAACATGAGTGGAAGAGAACTTAAAATAAGGAGCTCATAAAGTAATCATTATGGGATTTATCCGTTTCTTCCACCCCACCAGGTTAAACTGATCAAATTTAACACTGAAGTTGGGAATCTCAGTAGCTGCAAGGCAGAGGAAGCAGAGAGTGAAATGTGTGTCCTTCAAAAGGCCTGAGATTCCTGTGCCTGTCAGGACGGGGACTTTGGGGACTACATGAGAGTGGGAGCAGCCTTAGTAGAGAACACTAGACTGTCATGAGACACAGCAGACTTGGGACTGCTGCTTCAGGAACCAGAGCCTGGGCCCTTCATCCAAACTCACTGGAGGACTGAGTAGAGAGAGGCTATCAAAGACAAAACTATGGACATTTTGCAAAGCTGACTTAAGCTGTGAGGATGAACATCAAAGAGTCTGCCACCTCCTTGGGAAACTGTCTGGAATGAGGGATTGTATTTTGCTTCAAACCTGAATTGTAACCTGTCAACTTCCCTGATAAACTCTGTAACTGTGAGTATAAGTCTGTGAGATCTGTGTGGTCATTGCAATGGATCTCACACACAGTAGAACAGTAATATTGATGTTGGGATTGGTAGAAGTACGTTAGGGGTGTGAGAGAAGATGTCTGACCTTATAGAAATTGGTTTTGTACTATGGATGTTGTTGATGGGGACAGTCCCTTTGTGGAGTTAGTAGAGATCAGATACAGCTATTTGTATGCTGCTTAAAATCTTTTTATGTTGATAGAGTCAGTTTTTCTTCTGAGTTTCTCCATCTCCTATTACCTCCCCCAATGTGAGAAGTCCCTAAAGATATACCCCGTTCCTTATTACCTCCTCCAGTGTGAGCAGTTCCTTAAGATTTCCTACTACAGGAATCAGAATTGACCTGATTTCAGTGCGTGGTCCTTGCCTCTGTTCCACCTCTTGCTATTTCTTATATTCTTGGGGATCATCCAGTCACCTCATCTTGCCTCCTCTCTTCCATGAAATGATATGGCATACAAGGTTTGGGAAGATTTTGCCTTAATTGGGTAAATGGTTTCTAATAGATCCCAAATGGAAGATGTATCTATAAGAATCATCTGTGAATCTTGTTAAGAGGTGAGGTCTGATTTAGTATGGCTGAGGTGGACATGCAAATTCTTGGCAACGATTAACCTGTGCAGGTGTGAAGTCCTGGTTGGAAATGACTTGATGACAAGAGGTTGGGTCCTCCCCTCCCCAACCCTTCTTTATAGCACCACTGGGTGAGTTCATATGACTCATTTTTGAATTAGCAGTAAGGTGCAAACCTTTGGGCTGCAGAGGGATCTCCATCCTTGCTCTGAGTGGGGAACTGTGTAGCAGGACCTGAGCATAATCTAGTTGAAACTGCGAAGCAGTACTTTTTCCTGGAGGAAGCCTCATGCGCAAATATACACAATCTGTCTTTCTTTCCAGATTATAGCTTATTGGGAGAAAAGTCAGGTCATGTCAAGCTCTCAAATATTGTTTCTCTGGCTCTGGCTCTACTCCCTTTGGGTAGTCTATCCCTCCCTCCCTCGAACATTGGCCAGCTCTGCTTTCAGAACCTCTGAGACTGATTCATGCTCACTGCACAAATAAATCTTCCTGAACATCCATCCCGGAACCACCGTCCTCCCCTGTCTGGCATCTTGTCAAAGTGCTTCTGACTTTGCAAATGCACAAAAGGCAGCAATGTTCTGAGTGGCTGCTGGAGAGGCTTCCATGACTGGCACCTGTCTGCTCTGTGGTGGCTGGAGATATGGGGCCTCCAACAACTCTGGACAAAATGCTTTGGGAGGTAGCTCAAAGGTGGGAGAGAGTCTTTTGGAAGTGAGGATGGGAGAACGAAGCACAAGGAGGCCTTTGGTTAGGGACTGAAGTAAGGCAAGCAGAGACTGTCTGGACCACAAGAACATCTCGAAAGAGACACACACATATCTGTCATTTAGGATTACTGTGTCATGCCCTGTGATGAGTGCTGGAGCTGTTCCCTGGTCTGCAACTATTCAAAGCCATCTGATTCTGAGGGCCCAGACTAAGCTCCATCTCCTCTCACCCTCTCTAGCCCATGTTGAACTTGAGGAGCCTTTATCATCCAGGGGAAATTACTTCGTGTATATTGGATGGCAATGCTTTGCGTGACACCTGCTATCCACGTGATATATATCCACAGGTCTTACCTTTCTGCTGAGTTCTTGCTTCACTGGAGTTGAAGCACAAAGAATGAGAAAGCCTCCTCTAGCCTTTCCGGGCCTCCCCTCCCTTGTCCAGAAAGTGAGGACTTTTCTCGTCATTTAGCATTTGCCAAGTGATGGGCAGCTGTGACCAAAAGGTGGTATGTACTGGACCTGGCTCTCTCAGAACCCAGTTCCAATCAGGCGCTTCAAGAAGGTGGTGCAATGCACATGAATCATGAATGAAACACAATTCATATAAATTTTGTAAGCAGACCAGTATAAAATTTAAAAAAGTTACAAAGATATTTGTTGTTGTTGTTGGGTGTCTTTGAATTGCCTTCAGCATATAGTGACCCTACGGGAGGATCTGAACCTTGCCCTGTCCTGCACCATCCGCACCATCTCTGCCACGCTTGAGACCCGTGTTAGAGCTACTGTGTCAATCTGTCTTGTTATGAGCTTCCTTTCTTTCTCTGAGCGTCTGCCTTTCCTGACCTGATGTCTTTTTTCCAAAAATTGTTCCTTCCTTGGAGGGGGAAATCATGTCGAGAATGGTGGAGGGTCAGAGAAAGACCCTCAACAAAATAGATTTTTCAAATACTATATATACATTAAGTTCCAAGTAAAGGTCTGAAATAATGTAAGCAGTTGAATAATATAAAGTACTGAACCCATTTGCTTGGCACTTAGTCCTGTCCCTGCTGGTATTTACATGCCTGCAGAGTCATGCGTGAAAGGGTAATGTTTAGAAGGACGCCAGCTCATTTTGTCTTCACTGATCACAGTATCCAGATGAATGTAATCCAAGGGAGAATTACTCTTCCATCCTTTATTTAATCCAAGTGCAAAAATAGAATACAGAAGTCACAGGGATTATGGAGGTTAAGTTATTATCTGCAGTAAGTAAAGCCGTATCTTGTATTTCCTCTGACCTTCCCAGAGAAAAGGTAATTTTGGTACTAATTATTCTGATAATGTAACTTGGTAACATATATTATGGATCTAAAAATGGAATGACATATATAGCAGCCATTTGAATGTTATTTTCTTTACCTTTAATGATACATACCTTTTCCTGTTATATATAAAGTAATACATTTTGGAGCTTTAAAAACAGATGGTGGCATGGACCATGAGAGGAGGAGGCGTATGGCTGGCAGCACCAGGATCTCTCTCATCTCAAGGCCTTGAAGGGTGTTTGCACTCTTGTTAGCACATTTGTGGATTCCAGTCTAAGATCCTCACACAGATACCCACTGCCACCAAGCCGGTTCTGACTAATAGGGGACAGAGTGGGACTGGCCTATAGAGTTTACAAGGCTGTAAATGTTTAAGGGAACAGAAGGTTTCATTATTCTCCCATGGAGCTGTGGGTCACCGGCCTTTTGGTGAGTAACCCAATATGTAATCCACTGCATTACCAGCGATTCTTGCGGTTAAAAAGAATGCATGTATATGTGTGTATATACGATGAAAGATGGACAGTCTCCTCCCGTGCAATTAACTACCCCTGAAAACCTGCTGAAGGGTCAGCTGTGGGTCAGTTTTGACTCAATGGTACACAACAACATACATAAATATGTGGGAAAAAGAAGAAGCAATACTCTCATAGCATACAGGCTAATTAGAGAAGCTAGAGCACTTCTCCAAAAAGAATCTTGGCAGTGAAGGTCAGAAGAAGTTGAATATTCAAATAGATCAAGTCTGAACCTTTAGAGCTGTGCATGTTTACTTGTTTGGAATAGGGACTTTTTGTGTGTGTGTAGAGGGGACACTCTCTTTAAAGTTGTCCTCAGGTAGGTTTACATGAAGTCGTATCTGAGCTGTTGTAAGGTGCCACTGCAATGACTGTCACTCCTAGTGCCTCCGTGAGCAGCAGATCTGAACTCTGCCTGTGCCATCCTCATCATCTCCGACACACTTGAGCCCATTGCTCAGTCACCGTGTCAATCTGTCGAATTGAGATCCGTCCTCTCCTTTGCTGACTTGCCACCTCTCCAAGCAGAATGTCCCTTCCTGGTTAATACACCCTCCTAATAACATGCTGGAAGTATGTGAGGTGAAGCTTTTTCATCCTTGCCTCTAAGGAACACTCTGGCTGCTCTTTGTTTGTTGTGTACCATGCAGTCGGAACCGACCCATAGCTGACCCTCAGATGGGTTATCAGAAGCATGGAAGGAGATTGCCCATCCTTCTCCCACAGAGCAGGTGGTGGCCTCGAACCACATGCCTTTAGGATTGCAGTGCAGCTTATTGCCAGTAGGCCACTAGCACTCCCTCTACTTTATTCAAAACATGTTTGTTTTTTGGCAGTTCATGGGGTATTCTGTATTCTTCTCCAGCACCCTAACTCAAAGGCATAAATTCTTCTTCTGTCATTCTTACTCATTGTCCAGTTCTCAGATGCATAGCAGATGATTGGAAAGTCCGTGACTTGAATCAGGTGCATCTTAGTCTTTAAACTGGTATCATTGCTCTTCAGTAGTTTGGAGCGATCTCTGACATTAGCCACGTCTCCTAACTGCTGATTCCAAGAGTGTTGATCCAAGTAAGATGAGTTTTAATCCTGTCTGAACAATGTCTTGCAAAAGAGGAAAACACACATAGAGGATATCACATGAAGATGCACCTTTAGGTCAAGGAATGGGAAGAAATGCCTGGACCTATCAGAAGGGAAGAGACAAGGAAGAATTTTCCCTTAGAGTAAACTGAGATGGAATTCACGCTTTAGCCTCCAGAACTATGAGACATCCGTTTCCGTTCTGTAAAACCACATATCTTTGTTATATTTTCTAGTAGGGAACTAAGACAGGGAGCTCTTGAAGTCCTAGGATCCAGCCTGATATTCCCATCACTACAAACTGCTGCTGCTTTGAATCTGAGCTGTCTAAATACCACGTCCTTAGAGTTCCTCAAGAGGCTCTGTATCGTTCCACTTTCTGGAAAGGAGTCCAACTCATAGAATTTTAGACTACGGGACTCCTACCTGTATTAGCAACAAAGGGAACCACTCCACAGCCACGGAGTTAGAACTGCCTGCCTTGTAGTAACATAATGGGAATTCCTTGACATCTGAGAACAGGAGTCAGTCCTTCTTTGCTTTTATTCCTCCAATATTTTATCATTTTTACATGAAAGTTCACATAGCAAACTAGGTTCCCACCGGACATCTTTACATAAATTGTTTAATGACATTAATTACGTTTTCCACAACATGTCAGCATTCTCACTATTTCCATTGTGTTTGCTCTGTTTCTATTGATCTAGTTTCTCATCTTTATTTTTGGGTCAAAGTTGATTGTTGATCTCACATAGTTAGTTGTTGAAGTGCCATGTTACTCACAGGTGATGTGGTTTGTTTTATAATCTAAACCATGGTTTGGTGAAAGGTTTTTCAGTGATTTCAGTTTTATTTCTTTATTTTTATTGATATTTTAACGAAAGTTTACAGAAAACTTGGGTTTTTAGACATTTGTTGTTACACATTTTCTTCCCTAACCCATTTTATTTTTCTCTTTAGAAAGATTGTTTCGTTGTTGCACAATTTCCTCCCTCACTGCCCCACCCCCAGTCCACTTTGCTATGCAGCTCTTATTCTGGGCTGTTGTCATGCAAATAATACCTATTCATATATTTTTTTAGATATTTAGATATTTCTTTCCTTCAATGCAGTGTTTATTATTTATCCCCTCTTATCTAAGTTTCCCCCAACCCTCATGCCAGTCCTGTTTTATAACAGTACCGTCATTATGCAGTATTTGTCCTTTTGAACTGAGATATTTCACTCAGAATATGACCCCTCCAGGGTCACCCATTTTATAGAATATTTTATAAGTTCCTTGTTTTTCAGTGCTGCATATTATTCCATTGTGTGAATGTACCACAGCTTCTCTATCCATTCATTTGTTGAAGGGCCCTTGGGTTGCTTCCATCTCTTTGCTACTGTGAACAATCCAGCCATAAACTTAGGTGTGTGGTTTCAATTTTAAAAGGGGCCCTGAGGACAATAGTCTTGGGGGTTTCTGCAGTCTCTAATAGCCCAGTCAATCTTGTCTTTTTAAATGAGCTTGAGTTTTGTTTTATTTCTTTTCCCCTGTCCTTCTAACCAGAACCTTCCATTGTGTCCCTGGTCAGAAGTCTTGATGGTAGTAGCTGGGCATCATCTGGTTTTCCTGACCTCAGATTCAAAGAGGCTTCTGTGGCCTGTTATTAGTCTAGACTAGCAATGGTGGGCTAGTTTCTTCCTTTGGTCTTTGATTGCCTCCTTTCCTTACTCCACATAAGCAGAGACCAGTGATGTGTTTTAGGTGGCTGCTCACAAGCTTCTATGACCCTAGCTGCTATTCACCAAGCTAGAATATCAGTTTTATAAGCTGTACTGTGGAAGCTGATGAAATGATCTCGTGTTCCTAAGCCACTCAATTCACTAAAGCAATTGCATGAGTTGTTTGGGTAGATGTAGAAAGTATCCATGACTGAGCAACTTACGGACTTTGCTAGCCTGTGTTTTCCATAAAGAAGCAAGAATAAAAGAGGAAGAACCAGATACCAAGGACAAGAAGTTGAGTGTTTGGAGGGGTAATCATGATTTGTACCCCAGGAGCGTCAGGGACTGACGAGGAGAGGTGCAGTCCCTTTGTGAATCTCAGGAGTCTCTGAATTGTGCTGGGAGCCTTGGAAGCTGAGTGGACGTGAGGGGGAAGTGGTGCCTAAAAATATGCCACGGAGGGAGGGGCCCATGAGGTCATCTCCCCAGGATACACTGCCCACCTTGGCTAGACTGCCTCTAGTCCCTGGTCCAGCTTTGAGTACAGTCATCTGGACACAGTGGGAGCCCAATAACTGGTGTTGACTGACAGCAGCTTGAAAGGGACATGGCGAACCTGGAAAGGACTCAGAGCAGAGACCTAGAGGTGATGAAATGACTGGAAATAAAAAGCTCAGAGGCAAGGTCAAGAGAATGGAGCTAACTAGAGTGGGGGAGGCGAGGGGTAAGGGGCAAGGAGTGGAACAAGAGCCCTTCCATCCTCAGGATGATAAGGCCAAAGTGCTCCCCTGGTTCCACCCAAGAGTCACAGTGTGGCCTTGTTGCTGGGGTGAGGGGTGGGAGGTTCTGAATTCCTGTCTCGTTATAGCAGTGGAAAACTACACTCCCATTTTATCAGCACAATTTCTCCCTTGTGTACTTGAGAGTGTGCAAGATTTACAGCCGCTGCAGCTAAAAGCTCCCTAAACCCCTCACGACCCGAAAGAATGACTTGTGACCGGTGTGTTTGGACAGCTGGGGTGGGGGCGATGGAGACGGTTTTGAACAGGTGGGGGTACCCATCAATCACCTCTACCTGAGGTCACTGACTTTTAAATTGGACCCAGGAAGGTCTGGAGTGAGGCCGCAGTGGGCGGATAAAGACTCTTCCTTTAGGGAAAAGCAGCAAATTCCTATTTGTGGAGGAGCTACTTTGTGCTAAGAACTTGATGAGAATGGTCTCATTTAATTTTTGCAATAATCCCACAAAGAAGGAGAAGAAACAGGCTTGTTCTCCCATTTTGCAGATTAAGAGACTGAAGAGAAAGAAAGATTGAGCAATGTTGCCCCAATTCACTTAGTGAGTTCGTGGTACCAGTTGAGCAGGGAAGGTCTAATTTCAGAGTCTGGCTGCCATTGTTGAGGGAAAGTTAGAGAATGGGGTGAGTCATATTTTTTCCTGTGGCCTAGTGCCTTTCGGACACAGGTATTCAGGAGAATGTCACTAGGTCACGCTTGCTTCTGACAAAATCCATGTGCCAGGAGAGGAGGCCAGGTAGAGTTTTCTTAGACTCCCTGCACCCACAGCTTTCTTAGATTTGGATCTGTTCTAAGAGTGGGGAGGGTCCCACCTGAAACCTCCCAGCAGCTGCTTCCAGATGCAGGAGAGTTGTGAGGAGAAGGAGGGATGCAGCTGATGTGTCTGAAAGTGGCAGAAGAGATACAATCCCCAGGCGTGGAATTGTAATAGGTGTCTGGTTGCCTTCGCCTGGAATCTGAACCGGACCCTTTTCCATGAGCGAATTAGCTAAACAATCCAGACACAAAGGGAGCAGCTCTGATATGTCAGTGAACAAGCTCCAAGGGGGTGGAGGCCGACTGGGGTGGAGGGGGGTTGCACAGAGCTGGGAGGGCAGGGAGGAGACTGCTGGTGAGAAACTGATCTTCTCTTGTCTTGCTGCCCTGTGTCCGGCCTTTCTGCTTGGGAAACTGGGAGCAAGGCTGGTCTGGTTTCCCTGTGGTCTGAATGGTGGGAATTTTTTTGGTGGCAGATTATATTTGCCCAAGGTGGTTAGAATTACACCTGACCCATTTCATTTAATTAGGGCTGAAGCTGCCATCTATTGTGCCGGATGGACTTTCCTGTGTGAATAAATAGTAACTTGTGTTTGTTTCCTTTTGGGTGGGGTGTTTTTATTATTATTATTACTGTTGTTATTATTATTATTATAAATGTAGAGGTTGATGGGGGAGGGGAGAATATAAGAAGCGATGATGAAACTCTTAGGAAGAGGATGTTAGGATATTCACTTAATGAAACCTCTTTTTGCTCTCATTCCCAGTGGATTTTCTTTCTCTTTGCACTCTACCGGGTCTCAAGCATTTTCCTTTAAATATTACTTGCCTTTCCTTGTGCCTTCTCTCTTTATAGTGTAATTTTTCCATCCAGACTCCATCCCTATCAATTGTTTGTGACTGTTACATGATTATTGATGATAAACTTGTTAAGACTATAGATTTTCAGTGGAAAATTATGAAGCCAAGAAAAAGGATAAGGGAAAAGGACGTAAAGACTCTATATGGGTTGATGTGGAATACTTACCATGAGATATTGTAAATGGAAGTGTATTGAAAATAGTACTCACTTTTTGTCTAACAAAGGGATGCTTATATGTGTACATGACATTTTTAGAAATGAATAGTTGTTGCTTTTGAAGAAAGAGGATAGTTTGGGGTTTGAGATTCGTAAGAGATTTACTTTTATATAGTACATCTTTTTATGTTATTTGATATTTTTATTATGTATATGCCATATTTTTTCAATAAAGGACTGATTTATAAAAAGAAAAACAAGTGATATGAAAAAAGTAATACAATATAGTGTGTGTTTAATTATCAGATATTGTTATATGCTGATGAACCAGAACTGACTCCGTAGCTGACTCTCCAGTGGGTTTCCAGAGGGAGTAATTCGCACTGGATGAGATTGTCTACCTTTCTTGCTAAGTATTTCATGTCAACACATGAAGTGTCTCTATGTCCTTTTCCTTGGCTTCATAATATTCCATTGCAAGTCTACATTCTGGTTCATTTCACATTGAGCATCAATCAGCATATAATAATCACAAACTATTGAGAGGGATGGAGAATGAAAAAGACATTCTAGATCCATTTTCAGATGTAACTATGATTAATATCTGAGTACAAAGATGCAAGTTTGAATCCCGGTTCTACTACTGACCACGTGGCTTTAGACAGTTTCTTTTACTTTTTAAGCCTTAAGCCTATGACTCGACAGCACTCATCAACACGGAGAGAGACCAGTTGGCTTAGTGGACCCAAAGCGATGCTACCAAGCCAAAGGTGGGTGACTCTAATCCGGGGCCCTAAAACCTGTTTTTCATTATTTTTGTTCAGTCTTCTAGGTTGTATAGCCCTGGTGTGTCCACTTGCCGTACAGAGGTAACTGTGGTTGCTGTGAAGCTGAACACTGTGACACTGATGTGTCAATTGCGATAATGGTTATTTATGGTGGACAGTGTTTGGTGGAGCTCCCCGGTTGAAACAAGCTTGGAAGCAAGAGTGGCATCCACTTCTGTAATAGCTTGCCTCTGGAAATCCTATGAACCTGGAGAAAGGATGAAAGTCATGCAAGTATTGAGGACTTTTGTTCATAGGGTCGCTATGAGTCGCCAACGACTGGACGGCATTCAACAGCAACAACAAGAAGAAGAAGCCTTAAATCCTTTAGTTGTTAAATGAGAACATAAAAGTACCTACTTGGTGAGTCTTGGTGCTACTTGATGAGTCTGAGCTTGACCATGATCTTGGTGCCCCTTAATCAGACCATGACCATTTCAATCACTTGCTATGTGTTTGAGAGCGGACAATGACTAAAGATCACAGAAGAAGAACTGTTACTTTTGAGTTGTGGGGTTAGAGAAGAACACTGCTTATCCAATGGGCTGGCACCCGGGGGAAAGTGCAGCGAGAGTGCTTCTTAGAGGCAAGGATGAGGAAGGTTCCACTCAGATACTTGGAGCAGGTTGTGCTGTGTTGTGTACTGTAGAGTCAGAACCAACCCAAAGCCCACCCTCTGGCGGGTTTTCAGAGGCAGTTAATTGCACAGGAGGAGACTGCCCATTCTTCTTCCTCAGAGCAGCTGGTGGATTTGAACTGTGCATCTTCGGGATTGCAGCATAGCTTCTTGCCACTAGGCCTAGAGAGTTCCCTATTGCTTGGAAAGGGACATCATGTGGGGAAAAGATAGAGGGTCAGAAAAGGATAGGGAGACCCTCAACAATATGGAGTGACACAGTGACAGCAGCAATGGACTCAAGTGTCTTGGAGATGGTGAGGATGGCACAGGAGAGGAGAGGGGCCAGAGCTGCTGTTCACAGGGACTCTGAGTCACACTTGACTTGACAACACCTAACAGCAACAACAGCAACCACCACCACCACCACCTGGGGAGGTACTCTATTTTATGTTGTGTACTGAGATCTGTAGTAGCTAAATAGATTTATAGTTCAATTTCTTTACGGACCTCTGTATGGAAGTAAATACACAATCATGATAAAGTGATAAGACCATGAATCTTGCGTTTTCATTTATAAAATGATAGAGGTCTAGAAAGTAAGATCTAGATTCCCAGATGAGGAAGAACTCTGCTTCCCAGGACAGTGTTCCTAGCAGCCATGGCGAAGAGGTACAGATAGCTCAGCCTAAGGGATGAGGAGAATTTGGCTAGGTCACTCTGGCAAGGACACAGGTGAGGGCAAATTGCTGTCAGAAAGAGAAAAGGTGTTGGTGCAAAAAAATGAGTAGATCTGTTTGACGGGAGCAGGCCTTTCCTCCAGAGGATGATAAATGGAGGCAAAGGGCTGTAATCAGATTGCTGATGGTCTTGAAGTCCAAGCCGAATATCTCAACTGTGTTTTAGAGACAGTGGGAGGAACTGGAGGTATGGATGCTCAAGAGATCCTGCTGTGTGACAAATGATGGCATAATAATCTATACAAATTATTATGTAATTTTTATATGTAATTATTAATATTATTTAAGTGGCATAAAGCAGTTATGGTTGTTAAAGGGTTAGACATGAAGATTCCAGGGGTCAAGGATTTGGATAGATGATAGTCCAGGAGGAAAGGTTTGGGTTTTGCTCCTCGCTCTTTCGGGGCTCAGTTGAAAGACTCAGAAGCTGGTGGTGACTCAACACCCAGGGCCCTAAATCTTCTAAAGTTTGTTTACTCGTGTAACTGATGTTGATGCTGTCAGCTGGGAACTTCGCTTTGTCTGTCTGCCAGACCACATATTCTGTGACCTCGTCACGTGACCTGAGCTTCCCCAACACAGAGGCTGGACTTCAAGGGACAGCAGCCTGACAGATGCAGAGGAAAAGGGCCTGGTGTTTTTAGCGTATTTTCAGGTATCAGAAAACATTCTCTTCTGCTGAGTCTATCCATCAGGCAGATGCAAGGGCTTGTGTTCAAGGTGAGGGGAAGAGTGGAGTCTACTTCTTCATAGAGAGCAGCATATGGGTCCTGTTTTGAAAAATATGATCTCTCTTTGACATAGAAAAAAAAAGCAATTCATTCAAAAGAGGTATTTGATTAAGTGTCTGCTGGGTGTGAGAAGTATCTGCATGAAGCAAATGGTGCAAATATACTTGGCTACTAATGAAAAGTTGGCAGTTCAAGTCCAGACAGGAGCATGTCAGAGGAAAGCCCGACCATCTACTTCCAAAAAAACCCCAGTCATTGCAAACCCTATAGGGTACATTTCTACTCTGAAAAGCTGATATTGACTTGCCAGCAACAGATGGTTACAAGTGTTAGACATCGGGCTAGGGGCTGGGGGTATACCGATGAGCAAACCTAGGCATGAGTTTACCCTCCTGGGGCTGATATGCTGGTGGAGGAGTCAGACAATAAGTCTTCACATTAAAAAAGAAAAAAAGGTAAACTGTCAACAACAGTCAGTGATGGAGAAGACATGAGGCTGTGAGTGCATTTAAAAGGGTGATGGAAGTGGCTGAAAACTTTGGAATTGAAAGGATGAACACACACACACACACACACACACACACACACACACATTCACACATTCACACACCTTAGTGAGCACATGACAGAAGACAAAGAAGAAGACAAGAAACTGGAGGAGAGAGGAAGCACCTAGGAGACTTGTAACTTCCTGCCATTGAGCTCTTTCTAATTGATAGTGACCCTGTGGCCCAGAGGAGAACTGCCCATTAGGATTGAAACCCTTAAGCATGTGAAAGAGGAAACTCTGCATCCAGTGAGGGTACCCAACAGAGTAGAAATCGGGGCAGAACTCAGAGGGACCCTTAGAGCCAGGGAAGCATCAGAGAGTTCTGCAAGGATGTCAGAAGTTAGAAAGGGTATCTGGGCAATGATACTCAGATGGAGAGCAAGACAGAAGTCTCTGGAAAGGTCTGAGAATTCTACCATAGATGGCAGTGGAGAAGACCCCAGATTTTCTTAAACTAGAAGGAGGAGCTTTCCAAAACTTTTGCCATTGAGTTGACATTGACTCTTAGCTGAAACTCCTTGGGTTTCTAAGGCTCTGTATTGCATGAGAGGAGATCTTTCCCCTGCAGAACCCATGGTGGGTTCAAACAGCTAGGGGGCATGGCTGTTGGGTTAACAGTGCTACATACTACAAATTGCTTTTGTTCTGTGTGTTGAGTCAAGTAGGACGCATAGCGACCTTATGAACAACAAATCCGAACCCTTCTCTATCTGTACCCTCCTCCTAATTTCTGACATACTTATTGCTGCAGTCACTGTGCCAATCCATCTTGTTAAGGGTCTTCCTCTCTTTCAATGGCCTTCTCTACCAAAGCTTGGCTTAATGTTCTATCCAGCAGGCCCTCTGTGTATTCTGGTATCTTGTGATGCTAGGACCCTGGGCCAGGAAATATGCCTGCTTCTTTACTTTTATATGCTATTGTCTTTTTCCTTGACTCTTTAGGGATTTCCCCGCCCCGCCCTTGATAAAGGTTATTTTTGAGCATTTCAACTTTTTCTTGACTGACTTTAGGGGAGAGAGAGTTGCTGATGGTGCAGTAGTTAGGGAGAGGAGTTTGAGGGTCCTACCTAACTAGGCAGCAACCGGTCCAGTTTAAGAACAAAAGGAAGTGGGGACAGATAAAGCTTCTTCTCAGAAGGGGGCAGATCAGGTGGACTGAGCCTTTTCTATTTGAGACCTTAATTTACAGAAGACAGAAGCAAGGTGCGAAGAAAGCTCGCTTTTTACCTCCTGCTGTTGTAATGTCAGAGGATCATGGAGCAACCACATAATCACGTAGGCAAGGGAACGTAAAACACTGGTCAGCTGGCAGGTACACATCATCTCCCAGCAGAGACTACGTCCTGGGATGCAGAGGTAAATTTGCAAACGTGTAGAGGAGGCAGACCAAGGTCCATGCAAGGGAGGAAGAACTGAATGAAATGAAAATGTGTGCTCGTGTAAGATAGAGGCATCCCAAGCAAGCAGGCCAGACTAAGACTTGGCTGTCTGTTAAATATGGACCAAAATATATAGGGCATTGGGGATGACAAAAATGTTGTTGTTAAGTGCTGTCGAGTCGCAGGCAACTCATAGCAACCCTATGAACAAAAGTCCTGGACACCTTCCTGTATAACTTTCATCCTTTCTCCAGGCTCATAGGGTTTCCAGAGGCAAGCTATTATGGAAGTGGATGCCACTCCTGCTTCCAAACTTCTTTTAACTGGGGAGCTTCAACAAACACTGTCCACCATGGGTAACCATTATCACATTTGACTCATCAGTGTCACAATGTTCAGCTTCAGAGCAACCACAAGTTACCTCTGTACAGAAAGTGGACAGACCAGAGTTACACAACCTAGAAGAATGTTTCACCAAAACAATTAAAGGCAGGCTTGAGGGCTGTGGAGTAGAGTCACCCACCTTTGGCTTGGGAGAATGTCTTAGGTTACAAAAATCATGACAATTTGTGTTAATGCTGCTACCATACTTGTGCACACAAAAATTCACAAAAATTAAATAGAAAGAGAAAGATTTGTTTTTTAATTTTTTTTGGGGGGAGAGGGAGAAAGTAGCATCTCTTGGGACTGTCCTATGTTGCAGACACAGTGTTGCTATTTTTTGACTTGGGCACATCAAATCAGTTTGGATTTATAGTGACCTCATGTGAGAGCAGAACTGTCCCACAGGTTTTCTCAGCTTTAATCTTTACAGAAACAGATGCTGCACTATGGATATTAAAGTTATTGATGAGTAGAATCACAGTCTCCCTCTAATTAGTTTTCTCCCAAATAAAACTGAACCTGACTAGCTGTTGGAGAGTGGAATCCCACTCATGGAATCCCATGTCCATCAGAGAAGTGTACTCCTCACCATTTTCAATGACTGATGTTTTGAAAGTAGTTTCCTAGGTCTTCTTTTCCTTTGTGTGAACGCAGACCTTCAAACTTTAGAATCGTAATATATAAACCACTTTGCTCCACTGGATTTCTGGTGGTGCAATGGGCAATGGTTAAAGCACCACTGTAAACATTTCAGCCCCGTAAACCCCACGGGACAGTTCCGCTCTAACCTGTAAGGTTCCTGTGGACTGGCACTGACTTGGTGGCAATAGGTTTGGGTAGGAAATCATCAATGTGATGGGTTGACAGAGTTACTGCATCAGCGGCAGCAAACATTGACATTTTTGTGAGAATTAGGCAGGACTCGGCAATGTTCTGTCCTGTTCTATGTGGAGTCTCTGTTGGAACAAACTTGACAGCACCTAACAACAATGCCAAAGGAACAGGGGCTGATAAACTACGTCCTCCTCCGGGCCAATATAGTCAGCTGCCCATTTCAACAGCGGGGGACCATACAGCCAGAGAATGACTTTTGTGTTTTTAAATGATTGGGGGTGGGGGAAGCGCCAAACCCTAAAGAACAATATTTCACAATGCATCAGATTGACGTAAAACTGAAAGTTCAGTGTCCATAAATAAAATTTCATTGGAATACAGTCATCCTCACTCTTACGTACTGTCTGTGAAAACTCTCACTTTACGGTGGCAGAACTAAGTGGTTGAGACAGAGATTGCATAACCCGAAATATTTGTTATAGAATTTTGCTGTAAAGAGCAAACACAACCTCTGAGCAAACCCAGAGTCTTTAAGCACCCACACTGGCTGTGACTGTAGTTCTAGATCTTTCAAGACAGTCATCGAGATGGTGCTTCTAAGAGTGCCCACCTGAGAATTTCAGCAAGAGTTTTGCTCTTGGCTTGGGCTGGGTTAACAAAGCCCCTTGAGAGAGTTCTGTGTGGCCTGGGCCCCCACAGGCTCTCCCTCCAGACCTGACAGACCAGAGAAGGCTGTGCACACAGGAGAGCTGCAGCTGTCTTGTGTCTGGAACCACACAAATCCCCTCTTGCCTGCTCCACTTTGCCATTGAAGTCACCTGCCTGTCAGCTGACAGGTCTTCCATTTAAATATAATCACCTTTTTATATCCATGGAGCTCTCTGAATGCCTCTCCCCACCCAGAGCTTTCTCTGGTGATTGAAAAGAGTTAAACCAACAAATGGCATTATCTCCTCTGAATGGCCTCAGTTTATCACCTGGACGTGCCTAGAGACTCCAACTCTGAGCTTCTCTTTGTTGTAGCAACAGGTGCTCAGGAAGGGGGTGGGAGCGGGACAGGGGAGGATGGTTGTAAACACCGGAACAGGGTGAGAGGAAGAAGGCTGTGGAATGCTCTTTGGGGGAGATGTTTAGAAGCTGGATCAGCTTCACTTCTTACAGGAGGCAGGGGTGGCAATAATGCATGGATCTTTCAAGGTTTCTCCTGGCCTCTAGAATGTTCCACTACACACCTGAGAGTCCTTAGAGGAAAGAGGGTTCTAGCAGACTTCCCTGCAAACATTCTAAAGGAAAATGTTCTAAGGAAAAAATATATTTTTCTTTTGTAATTGCATATATCAATACTTACTTGACTGACCAAGTGCTCTGCCTCTTGGCCTCTGACAAAGTTATAGGACAATTCCAAACTTCCTGAATGCTATCTTTAAAAAACCTGACAAAGTTCAGTGTAAAGTTTGTTATTTAGGAATAAGAGAGAGCAGGATGGCACAGGGTTGAAGTTGGCAAATCTGTCCTTCAAAAGATCAGCTGGTAGATATTTAGATTTTGTGGACTCTGCGTGGTCTCTTTTGAAACCACTCGACTCTGCGGTTGTACTGCAAAAGCAGCCATAGACAGAGAGGTAAGGCGTGCTTGGCTGTGTTCCAATAAAACTGTATTTACAAAAAAAGAAGTGGCAAGCGGGATTTGACTGAAAGACTGGAGCTGACTTGCTGATCCCTGTTATAGAGCCTAGGAGTCCTTGCAGCACCGTTAGTTAAAGTGCTCAACAGCAAATTCAGAGGTTGGTGGTTTGAACCCACCAACTGCTCTGTGGGAGAACAATGTGGCAATTTGGTTCCGTAAAGAAAGAAGTTCTGCTTCATCCTTTAAGGTCACTAGGGGTCAGAATTTACTTGACCGCAATGGCTGTGTGCGTTTTGGGCTTTAATCTGCCCAGCACTCTGTTTTTCTTTACATGGTGCTAAAGGGCAGGGAACATGTCCATTTATGGCAACCAGTCAGTTGCCATAGAATCGATTCCTACTTCTGGTGACTCTGCGTGTGTCAGAGTAGAACTGTCCTCCTCAAGAGTTCAAGTGGCTCATTTTTCAGAAATTATTCAGCACATCTTTCTTCTAAGGCACCTTTGGGAGTGTTGATTAGCCCTCAAGCACATTGACTGCATTATCCCGGGGGGCCCTGGTAGAAACAGCCTTACTGAACTGAATATGAGCTGAAGTTGTCCATAAAGGGAAGTCAGGAGGAGAGAGACAGGATACTCAGAGTCAAGGGGAGACGGGAGTTGTCAGCAGAAGCAAGAGTAGAGACAGCCCAACACGCAGGTAGGTCCCCTTACTTGTAGATCACTTGGGTATAACTCCTGAGACTGAGTCAGTCATAGGCTTAGATGTCTAGTTCATTGAGTGATGTCTAGTTCGTTGAGTTCTGTAGATTTTTAAGCATTCTCACTCTTCTAGGTCCAATTCTACTATGACTTCTACTTTTTCAGTCATCCCTGAGACCCTCTGGGAGTCCCGTCTGCTTTATTTAATCCATCTTATTTATAGATTCCTAATTGCTAATCTTACAAAATGTTTCACGTTTCAGCTTAAAAAACTGTACCTTGGTGGTGTCCTATGAGACTCGTGACATTCAGGACTTAGAAGCTCTCTTCTAAGTAGCTTCTCTGGCTCAAGGATACACCTCGCCCACAATATTGCCAGTTATGCCTATGGCTTTTTCATGGCTAAATTCTGAATTGATGTGTATGTTTTACTCATCTTTATATTTTCAGTGGGAGAAAATGGTTTGAAGAGAATCTCACACACACACACACACACACGAGTTAGCTCAAAATTATATAATCTGATCTACCTTGCATGACTTCCTAAACTGCTTCATTATGATGTGCTCTCTCTTAACTAGTTATACTGTTTCTAAAGGCAGGAAAGAGTTATAAGACTCAGGGTTACATTAGTCATCAGGAGCAGAATTTCTACAGTCATCCCAGGATAAAGGAGGAGTTCACTGGTCTCTGTAATCAAGTCAAAGGAGTATAAAGTAAGTACAGCTGGTCCAGGAACAATGGGCAACAGGGAAAAGACATAAGGAAAGAACTCATCGTCCCTTATCTCACCTTTTGAGGTTGCCAGCAGTTTCTGAATTTCAGATCTGGTACTTTAACTCCATGGAGGAACTGCCTTTTCCCTGAGTCCAGGTTAGACAATCTTCTGAAAGTTGATCTACTCTGGATCCAGCCTGTGGTTGAAGAGGCAGATTTTCAAAATTAACTTCCAGTGGAACATAACCACCACCTGCCTGTTAATGTGACATACTGACTTGTGGGTTTCCATAACCCTGGAAGCAGGGTCACCCACTGTGCACAGGTAGCAGTGGTGCTTCCAGACCAAGATAGAGTGGAAAAAAGACCAGCTGAAACACAGCCAGTGAAGCCCTTTGGATCACAACAGAACACTGTGCTGGTAGACGAGCCTTCTCAGCTGGAAGTCTCTAAATGAACAGTAAATGAAACAAAGGCTTTAGTGTACAAATACTCATGAGGATGATGAAGGACTGGGCAATGTTTTGTTCTGTTGGACTTGGGATCTCTATGAGTCAAATCCAACTCAATATCAACTACCAGTAGTAGAATATACCCGACTTCAGAGTGGGTGGAAGATCCCTCCAGAAAAGATATATTTCTTAGAAGAAGGTAGGAGGGCTTCTAGACTGAAACTAGTGTTCTCCCTGTCTTGAATAGCCTTTTCTTAGTGCTTGGGGTTGAGGAAGGCTGTCCCAGGTGCCCAAGAAACATATATGGATGAGGCCAACCACTTCTCGTTCATAGGGCCATTGGCTCATCTTTTATTAGATGGGGTCGTCAGAAACTCCTTTCAGAGGAAATGTAGCCTTTCATCCTTATGAAAAAAAAATTACCTTTTTCCTTTTTGCTCATGTTTTATTTAATTCTTTTTTTTTACTGGTTTGGCAGAGTTGGCTGGTTTATTGTGTTTGTTTCTTTTTAAAAAATTTTATACCGGTTTATTTTCAAAGTTAGAATACATATTTTATTCACACCAGATCTTTCCCATTTCCTTCACTGCCCCCCCACAATGTGTGACCCTATAATTAACCATAAAGTTCATCAGAGGCAAACTGGGATCAAGCTTAGAAGGCCTAGTCTATGGTGTAAAGAGACTGCCAGATCTGAACAGGATAAAACTGGTGAATGGGACCTTCTAAAGATTAAATCCCTGTGCACATCAAAAAGTTTTTCCAACAGAGTGGAAAGAAAACTTATCAACTGGGAACAGACATTTGGTGATACCAGCTCAGGCAAGAGTCTCATAATGAAAGTTTACAGAACACCTCCGAGCCTCCCAAGAAAAAGACTGATAACCGAATTACCAAATGGACTAAAGACATGGAAAAATTTTTCACAGAGGAAGATATTCAGATGGCCAACAGAGGCATGAAGAAATGCTCAAACTCACTGGCAATAAGAGAGACGCAAATCAAAACCACAATGAGATACCATCTCACTCCAGTAGCAGTTTAACAGAAGAGCAAGTAATAAATGTTGGAGAGGATGTGGTGAGATAGGAACTCTTATATATTACTGGTGGGATTGTAAAATGGTACAACCACTCTGGAAGGCAATTTGGCGCTTCCTCAAAAAGCTGAACATAGAAATTCCATGTGACTCAGCTATCCTCCTGCTTGGAATGTTGTTGTTGTTATGTGCCGTCCAGTCGTTTGCGACTCATAGCGACCCTATGTACAACAGTCCTAAACCCTGCTCTATCCTGTGCCAATCTCATTGCCTCTGACACACCCATCCCGATTACCCTGGTCACTGAATCAATCCACCTCATAGAGGGTCTTCCCCTCCTGCGCTGTCGCTCTACTCTACCCAGCATGATGTCCCTCTCCAAGGACCGGTCTCTCCTTACAACACGTCCAAAGTATGTCAGACGAAGCCCCAGAATCCTTGCCTCCAAGGAGCAGCCTGCTTTAACCCTCTCTGGGATGCATCTGTTTGTTTTCTTGGCAGTCCATGGTACATTCAATACTCTTCTCCAGCACCACAGCTCAAAGGCGTCAATTCTCCTTCTATCCTCCCTAGTCATTGTCCAACTCTCTGATGCATAACAAGTGATTGCAAAAACCATGGCCTATATCAGGCGGACCTTAGTCTCCAGAGAGACACCACTGCTCTTGAGTACTTTAGAGAGGTCCCTAACCGCAGACTTTCCCATCGCAATACGTTTTTTGATTTCCTGGCTACTGGTGCCAAGAGTGTTGACCATGGAGCCGAGCGAACTGAAGCTGTGAACAATCTCAATCTCTTCACCATCCATCCTGATGCTACCGATTGATAGCATGTACTGCTTGGAATATACCCTGAGAAAATGAGAACCGAGGTACAAACGGAGCTTTTGTACACCAATGTTCACAGCAGCATTATTCACCATGGCAAGAAAATCACCTTTTTTCATCTGATGGCCCAGTAAGTAGGGAGACAAGTTTCCTGACCCAAAGGTGGGCAATTTGAATCCCCTAGCTGATCTGTAAGACAAAGATGGATAATCTCCAGTGTCGTCTGCAGCCTTTGAAAATGCACTGGAGGCCCAACTATCGCAGGTTCTTAACTCAAGTGCAATGAGTTGGTTTATTGAATAGAAATGCCACCACCATACTTTCTCTTCCCTCTAAAACTTTTTAGCTTTGAATGTATGCTGACCAACCTTTTATAACCCCATCCACACATTTAATAAGTCTAGCACTTATTTCTAAAAAATGTGTGTGTGTGTTTGTGTGTGTATATATATAGTATGTTTCTATAGACATTAACATACTTATTCTATTCAACAACTTTATAAAATTAAAAATTTTTAAAAATTTAAAATTTAAAAAAATTTTAAAAATTGGTTTGCTTACAAAGTTCACTACATTGTGATTCACACTATTCTTTATTCACATTGTGTTTCAAGCAATCATTATCATGTATTATGTTTTTAAAAATTAATCACCATTGGACCTTACCCATCATTATTCTATCTTTTTGCCTGCATCCTTCCCATTTACTGCCCTTCTCCATGACCCACCAAACTGTGTAACTTTGTGGTTTTGCTCCTACCCATCCTCAGCCCCTCCCCCCCTTGAGTTCCCATACAGATTTTACTAGTTATCCTTCTATTTTTACAGTAATGGTCTTATGCAGTATTTGTCCTTATGAGACTGTCTTAGTTCACTTAACATAATGTTCTCCAGCCTCTCCCAAGTTATGCAGTATTTTTCAAAATCATTGCTTCTGAGGGCTGCATAGTATTCCATTGTGTGAATGTTTATTTGCACTTTTCATATAAGAGAACCAAAGACTAGGAAGACAAAAGGGCCTGCCTCACAGCTCACAGCTACCAAGAGTACAAGCTGGGGAGTTCCTGTCCATTTTTGTGGACACTTTTAAGGGAGCAGACATTTCCAAGGTAGAGAGAGCTGGTTTTGCAGATAGAATTCCTTGTACTCACTATAGACCGTAGGAGAAATTGTTTTCAAGACCCTGAAGTCAAAGCGAATGAACCAAATCCTCTGAGTTCCCTGCTCTAAGCCCCCACAGCACCTTTGGAAGGAGTCTAGAAACTTCAAATGAGTCACGGATATTTCCCCGGTGGCCCCTTCCCCAACACTGATGCTTTATTGTTTATGTCATTGGCACCAACTGACAAAGCACATGGAACAAGGTGCCAGGATGAGGGCGGGGAAGCTGGCAGGGATCTCCAAATGCCTCACGTTTGCCTCTCCCAGGACGAGTTCTCATGCCCAAAGGAGTCTTGTGGCCGATTGCATGGGGCCGGCAGGGCTGCAATTCGAGTTTCTTCTTTCTTTGGCTCTAGTTACCCAGCTCCAGTCTCTTCGAATTAGGCTGTATGTGACCAGGGGACAGAGTCTGGGGCAGGGAAGGGGGAGTCAAGTGAAGTGGGTGGCTGGTAATATTTTCCAGTCCTTTCTAAAGTGGCAGCCTTCCCTTCACGGATACAGAAGCTAGCCATCCGTCTGACTGCAAGATTGGTTACTACTTACATCATCATCTGGGCGGCCAGACGGGGATGGGGGTAGAGGGGAGGGAGAAGAAATTGAGCGGGGATTAAATCCAGTCCTGAGTGAACTGAAAGACAAAAGCAGTGGTGATCAGGTAACCTTTTTCCCAAGCACAGGCCACGGGAGGTGGAGAAAGGCCAGGTAGTGACATTAGTGCAGGCATGAGATGCTTTGAGCTGCTCCGCCCTCCATTCCACTCCAGGGCACTCTGTGCTTCCTACCAGTTTTGGATGAGTATCTCAAATGTGGGAGGGTGGGGTGAAGGAAATGGGAAGGATCTTTTGTGAAAAACAATGTATTCAAACTTTGTAAATAAATCAGAATAAAATAAAAAAAATCCCACTAGAGGATGAAATCAAAGATTAACAGTCCCCTAGACATTCTATTTTAATAGTAATGGGGAAAAGGGGGTAGAATCATTACATCTGTTAGCTTTTGCTGCAAAATAAACCACCCACCAAGTCAGTGATTATGGCCAGAGTCATGTCTTGCTGGTTGTGCATCTACGCTTGAGCTGAGCAGGCCTGAGAAGTTGGGTGGGGCTTGTGTTGATCTCAACTTGATCTGCTCACGTCTGCGAGCTGCCTGGTGGCTCAGCCCGCCGGCCTGTGATGGTCCGAATGAACACTGTTATTTTCCATGTCCCCTTATCCTGCCATAAGCTCCCCCGAGCTTGTTACCATGGCAGTGGCTGGGTTCCAAGGAAGCGAGGGGAACCATGCTAACTAAATCTCTGAAGGTCTAGACTTGACATGTACATGACACCCTTTTGGACACATCCTGTTTGCTAAAAGCAAGTTACCAGGCCAGCTCTGATTCAAGGAAGAGTTGTGGCGAACTGGGGTGGACAGAGGAGGGCATTTTGCTTTGCTTCAAGCCCAAACAAGTGGCCAAGGAAGTACCAGATGAAGCTGGCTGACCAAGGAACGCCCTTTACACCCAACATTGATGAAATAAATGTACAGGCACCACTGATCTTTCGATAGTGTGCCTGCTAAGTCTCTGATTTAAGGAAAGAGACTACATTTCATGATGGAAAATGCTGCAGAGAGCTGCTGCTATATATACATAGCTGTGGGCACACAAGGAGAGCTCAGCTGGCAGAGTCTGTAAGGAAGATGGTGCACTCCGGTGGTTCGAATCCACCAGTGACTCAGAGGGAAAAATATGGACAATCTTCTCCTGTGAGAGTTGTAGGATATACCCAAGGGAAGGTCAGCTGTGAGTTGGCTCCAATAGCAATGAATTTGAGAGGTTTTTCTGAGTCAGCATATGAACCATTGTCATACTTGCAAGCCTGAGAGGTCTGTTACTGCTGTCATCACATGCTGCTATGGCAGGATATAGAAGGAGGAGTTACTTCTGACAGAGGTGGGAAAGAGTTTGGAAGAAACTTCACAGAAAAGGGAGCTCAAAAGACTAACAATTTTCCAATTGAACACACACCTCTTGATCTTCATATTTTTTCATATTTGCCAAAAGCTCATCTTAGATGTACCAGGTACCATCTGGACCATTTACAGGGAATTCTTCACTGACCCAATGATATGTAATCTCTGCTTCCAGCTTCTAGATATGTGAAAAAAGCCTGCAAGAGTTATTGGTTAGAAAAATTACAATCTTTTCCTAGTTTTACCAGTTGTAATATTTTCCTATCCTCTCTGGCGCTTCCTCTCGTTCTGTTGTCAAGTGAGTACAGATTAAGAAATGGCACCGGGGGTGGGGGGTGGGGGGAGGAGGGAGAAAGAAATCATTGTACAACATTCTTCAATGATAATTAAAAAAAAAGCATTTCTCTTATTTTGTGGAGAGGTCATTCAGGTTGTCTCCTACATTGTTATAGGAATTCTGCTTAAAACTTTTAGCAGAGGTACAGTGGGTCAATGGTAATTGTGAGTACTATATCTCATGACTGATTGGTAAGGAGCTGCACTGTCAACCCAAAGGCTTGTGGGTTGAATCCACCAGCTGCTTGCTTCATGGAATAAAAATGGATCATTTCCTCCCAAGCATTTTACTCCCTCTGAAAACTCACTGGAGGGTCAGCTATGAGTTGTTCTGATTCAAAAGCACCCAACAACAGTAACAAAAACAACCACAGTGACATGCATGGAAGGTGAAAGTATTTGAACAGATCTCTGCTGCTATATTAGAATTTATCTGCTCAGTTTTCAGTATAATAATGAATATGGATTGAAGTTCAAAATCAAGAAAACAAAGATTTTCACCACTGGGCCAATTGGCAGCATCAGTATGGATGGTGAAGAGACTGAAATAATTAATAGTTTTGGTTTACCTGGCTCCACAGTCAACACCCTTGGTAACAGCAGCCAAGAAATCAGGAGACGAATTGCAATGGGAAAGTCAGCTGTGAGGGACCTCTCAAGAGTACTGAAGAACAGCGACATCAGGCTGGAGGCTAAGGTGTGCCTGATCCGGGCTATAGTCTTTGCAATTATGTGTTATGCATTGGAGAGTTGGACAGTAAATAGGGATGATAGAAAGAGAATTGATGCCTTTGAGCTGTGGTGCTGGAGAAGAATGTTGAATATACTATGGACTGCTAGGAGAACAAACAGGTTTATCCTGGAGAGAGTGAAGCCAGAATGCTCCTTGGAGTCAAGGATTCTGAAGCTTAATCTGACATACTTTGGGCGTGTTGTAAGGAGTGACTGGTGCTTGGAGAGGGACATCATGTTTGGGAGAGTGGAGGGGCGGCGCAGGAGAGGAAGACCCTCGATGAGATGGATCCATTCTGTGAGTGGAGAGGTGGGAACGAGTGTGTTTGAGATGGTGAGGTTGGCACAGGATAGAACGGCGTTTAGGGCTTTTATACACCGGGTCACTATGACTCTCAAGTGACTCGACGGCACATAACAACAACAACAACAACAATGAAATAGACAAGCAAACAAATTTTCTGTTTTAGCACACATTTGGGACACCCTCGTCACTTTAGAAAAAGCAAAATAAAACTAGAAAACAAGAAGGAATCTTCGTCTGGGGTTGGAGCAGGGGAGAACCCGACAAAGCAAATCAGTTGCCATTAACTTTACTTCAAATCATGATGTCCCTATGGATGTAAAAATAGAAATAGATGGGATTTTTAGTGGCCTTTTTTTAAAAAAAAAAATAGATTGCAGGTCTTTATTCTGTGGTCTTGAACTTCCAACTTCTCTGCCAGTAGCTAACTGCTTTTACAGTTTGCACTATTTAGGGACCTAGGAAAGCAAACTTTTGAGACGTCCTTGTGTCCTTCATGCTGTGAGAGGCTGAGCTGAGCCCACTTGATCCCTTAGCACCTGCTGGAGAAGCTGCTAGTGCAGACAATAGTGAGCCCATCCCCTCATCACTGTGGGCGGGACTAGTCCTGGGAAGGAAACAGTGAGTGACTTTCTTGAGTCTTTGATGGCTATCACTTTCCTTCCTCTGAACAGGGACAGACTAATAGTTACATCTTAGATGGCAGCTCGAAAGTTTTCAAGACCCCAGGTACTACTCACCTAAGTAGAGTGTAGAATAATATCTTTGTGCACTGTTATTCCAATATGACTTCGTTATCCCCCGTTCCTATAAGTGGACCCAAAAGACACACGTTAATCCCTGCTTCTTTCTGGTGGTGGATCTTTGCTTCTCTGCTTCTCTCTCTCTCTCTCTTTGTTTGTCAGTTAAAGGGTAATGCAGGACACATCAGGGGGAAACTTCCCTTACCCCACACTAGGGCTGTGGACTGAGCAATGGTACAACATCCTACCCTAATCCCCTCACGACTGATTGACTCATCATGATCAGATCACACCACTGGGGCGATTATATCATCACACGGCTGCCAAACCACTAAGGATCCTGGTCTAGCCAAGTTGACACATGTTTCAGGGATACACATTTCAACTCAAGACAGAGTGGAAGATAGAAAAACCATGGCAATGTCACTAAAGGAAGATTCAAGAAATAAAAATGTAGCCACAAGAAGTATAGCTTATTCCCTCTTTCCACTCTTATGTTTTATTTCTGTTTCCAGGTGCTTCAAAGGAAGGACCATCTCAGTGGTTCATTCACTGATCTGGGAAGATTTAGCCAGAGAATTTTTTCTTAAGAGCTTGAACTTCTTGAAAGGGTCTATTCTACAGTAGGACCTCTCTCGTCGCCTTCTGAGTATTGTCACCAGACAATAGCAACCGAAGAAACCAAATTACTACAGCAAATGAAAACATTTCTCCAATCACTTGTCAGGAGTTCCTGAGCCAGAGAGTTGAAGAGTTGTTCTTTGAGCTGTGCATTTCATAGTGAACATATGCTGTCTTTGAAAGGAATACAGAACCAGTGAGTCTCCAGTAATTTGTACAGATAGTATTGTACGTGTGTGTGTGTGTGTGTGTGCGTGCGCGCGCGCTCACATGTGATGCTTTGCTTTGAAGCTGGATGTGCTTTCATGTCCGAGATAGAGCCCTCACTTGGCAGCGAGGACTGTGCATGAGGGTGTGGGTGAGCAGACGCAGAGCACAGGCTCCAGGGCCCCTGGGGGCCTGTCACCTGCAAGTTTCATTACAGAGGATACCAGGTGCTTGGAATGTCCCCAGAGCAATAAGAGTGCGCTGTCATGAGTTTGAAAAATATTCCTTCGAGAGATATAAATAAAGACCTGAAGCCCAAAGCCAGGATTTTAGAAAGCCATCCTTAAACACAGGTTAATTTATAGCCACTGCTGTCAACCCGTGGATGACTCAGCTCCCCTCACCAGAGCAGTCCCAGCTTGCTCCAGTGACCTTTGGGTTTGGCTGAAAAGGTGGAGCTAACACAACCTCCAGGGAACCCAGTGATCTAACCACCCCACTACCGACCAGCTCCTGCTGGACTTGCTTCCTCTACTCCCTTTGGGCAAACTCCCAACTGTGATAGGGACAGATGGACCCTAGGAGCTGAGAAACAGGGGAACTTGGGTATTTCAAACTGGCTGACTCTTTGCAGAGTCACTGAATTGCTTCCCACACAGCTCTGGAGTTACGGTTCTGTTACCCACCTGAATGGGTGTTGCCTCAAAAACCCTTCCTGCCGTTTCCAGCTGATCTAACCATGTCACAAACATCAGCCTCAGAATATAGACCTGCTTGAAGCAAGTGAGCTTTCCTTAGTATCAGAAATTATTGAGACAAAGAGAATGAACAGATACAAGAATATTTGCCCATTTTAAAAAATTTTCAGTTTATTTTAATGAAAGTTTACAGAGACTTTGGATTTCTGTTCTTTCATTGTTGCACTTTTCTCCCTGCCCACTCCTTCCCCCAATTCGCTCTTCTCTTTGCAAAGTAAAAAAAAAAATAAAAATTAATAATAATAATTCTTTCATTGTTATTCAATCCCTCCCCCCAAGTCTACTCCACTATTCAGCCTTCATTCTGAACTCCTGTCATAACAATATTTAATAATATATCCCTTATAAACAGTTCTCTCCCTCATCTGTTTCAATGAAGTATGCATTATTTATTCCATCTTTCTCAGTCTCCCCCCCAACTCCTGTGTCAGTCCTCTTTTATAACAGTGGCACTATGCTGTATTTGTCTTTTTGTGACTGAGATATTTCACTTAGCATAATGTCTTCCATGGTCACCCTGTTCTTAACTTTAAAAAACAGAAAACCAAAAAAGTCAGCAAAGCCCCTGACCTTATTCTATTTGAACCAAGTATCAGAATTGGAGCTGAGAAGAAGGACTGCTATGGTTAAATGTTGGGGTCGCTTTATGGTGGAAGACAGAAGTGAATAGACTTAGTTTTATTTCCAACCCTCCTCATCTTCTTTCTTGATATTTTTAGCAGCTCCTTTGGCCAAATTTCTCAAAGAAAAAAAGAGTATAGAGAGCTTAGCTCAAAACCAATGTGTGTCTGTGTGTATATATATATATTTTTTTTTTTCTTTTAAAGTCTTCTAGGAGGGTGGAAAGAAAGGACTTGAAGGTCTTTTCGGCCACAATCCTCACCTCAGCTTTGAGACCAGGAACATTTTTGCTGGAAAAAATCCTTCAGAGCTGCTTTATGAATAGTGTAGTCCTTTGCTTGAATTATTAAACTGCCTTGAATCAAGGTTTTTCTCCTTCAGCAGATGCCATGGTACAATTGGCCCATATTTAACACAGGACTCAACATTGACTATGTATGCGATCAGTTTTTAATAAGTGAATGATTCCATAAGTCTCCAAGAAGTATCTTCTTTGATTGTACATTTATGAAGCCCATTGCCTGTATGTTTATGTGTGTGTGTTCCATGAAATGAATGTGTTTCAAGGACTTCCTGTAAAAGAATTATCAATCTGTGGCCGATATTCTTGGTACACGTAGTCATACACTGAACCTCTGATTGATCCTTGGAAGGAAGTTTCAGATCAGTGAAGTCACAGGTGTCCATGCGTGCGTGCACTCTCTTTCTCTCTCTCTCTCACACACACAACCTGTGTACAAACTGATACCACAAATGATAGTTAAGAAGCCACCTTGACAGATATTGTATAGAACCATTATTGTAGAATGAGTATGAGGATCCAAGCGGATGGGGAGGGGAAGCAGAGGGTTGAGGATGGCGTGAGGTGGGGACGCGGGGGGAAGGGGAAATTAATCATGAGGTTGTACAATTTGATGGGGGATGTGTGAGGGAAATTGGAAGCGTCTGGTCTGGAAAACAGTGTATTTAAATTTTGTAAATAAACTATAATAATAGTAATAGTAACAATAAAAGCCACCTTGGTACCTGAAGAATGAATTCCTTCTTGGCCTGGCCTCTTTGGAAATACGTTGGTCCTACACTGGGTACTGTAGTTTAAAGTGCGTCTTCTGTCCTCTGAATCACCTTCTTTTTCCATCTTTCTCTTTGGTGTGGTTTCTCCTCCTTTTATCAGTAGACTCCCTGCTCTTTTTATCACCCCTGCCTTTTCATATTTTCAAGATAAGAAAGGCTGTCACATGCGTTGGTTGTTTTGTTTGTAGATTGGTCAATGCATGTTGATTAGGCTCCTGAATGTTACCGTAAGAAAACAGACTAGGAGAGAAGTGCTGAGGTCTCTTAGTTATCCAATGATGCTTTAGCAGAGCTACCACAAGTGGATGGTCTTAACCAACAGAAATGTGTTCTTTTATATTTTATTTTTATTAAGGCCTGAAATCCAAGTTCATGACACAGGTCTTAGGGGAAGGCCCTTTCTCTGTCAGTTCTGGAGTAAAGTCCCTGATTCTTCTGTATGTTCACCATTCCCTGGAGACTTCCATGTATTCTGGCCTTCCTCGGTGTCAGGGAACTTTGTCATGCAGGGGTCTGGGACCAGAGACACACTCCACTCCTGGTGCTTATTTCTTGGTGATACTAAGGTTCTCCCTTGGGTCCCTTGGCTTTATTTCCCCCCCTTTTATCTTTATTGAGGCAGCAGTTATTACTTACTGACCACATTTCTTTTTTTATTATTTTTTTATTATTAATTTCAATGAAAATTTACAGAGACTTGGATTTCCATTCATTCATGGTTTCACTTTTCTCACTGCCCATCCCTACCCCCAGTACACTTCTCTCTTGGAAAAGTAAAAGAAAAAATTCTTTCATTGTTTTACAATCCCTCCCCCCAGGTCCACTCCACTACGCAGCCTTTGCTCTGGACTACCGTCACGACAAAAATACCTAATCACATATCCCTTTTAAACAGTTTTCTCTCTCATCTATTTCAATGCAGTATGCATCATTGAACCCATCTTTCTCAGTCTCCCCACAACCCCGGTGTCAGTCTTGTTTTACAACAGTGTCACCATGTAGTGTTTGTCCTTTTGTGACTGAGATACTTCACTGAGCATAATGTCCTCCAGGGTCACCTATTTTGAATATTGCATGAGTTCCATGTTTTTCAATGCAGCGTAGTATTCCATTGTGTGAATGTACCATAGCTTCTCTATCCATTCGTTTGTTGATGGGCACTTAGGTTGTTTCCAACTCCTTGCTATTGTGAACAAAGCCGCTATAAACATGGATGTGCATATATCTGCCTGGGTAGCAGTTGTGGTCTCTTTGGGGTATATTTCCAGTAGTGGAATTGCTGGGTCAAATGGTATTTCTATTTGCAACTTTTTGAGAAAGCACCACACCTCCTTCCACAGTAGTTGCACCATTTTACACTTCCACCAACAGTGAATAAGGGTTCCAGTTTCTCCACAACCTCGCCAGCATTTGTTGCTTGCTGTTCTGTTAAATTTTGCTATTTTGACTAGAGTGAGATGATATCTCATAATTGTTTTGATTTTCATCTCTCTTAGAGCTAAGGATTTTGAACATTTCTTCATGTGCTTGTTAGCCATCTGAATGTCTTCTTCGGTGAAGTGTCTGTTCACATCCTGTGCCCATTTTTCAATTGCATTATTTACCTTTATCTTGTTGTGGTGCTCACGTATTTTATAAATTTTGTATATAAGTCCCTTATCTGATATGTCATTACAAAATACTTTTTCCCAGTCTGTGGCTTCCCTTTTCGCCCTGTTGGAGAAGTTTTAGGATGTGCATAAGGATTTGAGTCTTAGAAGGTCCCATTTGTCTATTTTATCTTCTCCTGGTTGTAGATTTTTCAGGATACTTGGAAGACTGTTTATGTTGTAGATTAGGACTTCTAGCATTCTTCCAAACTTTTTTTTTTAATATTGTTTTTTTATTGGGAAAAACATATTGGGGGTACAAGGAGGTGAGGGTTGGGGGCAGAAGGGTGAGGATGGGCCAGGATGCAGTTGCAGAGCTGCACAGTTTGGTC
>NW_006399856.1:2866574-2877155 GCF_000299155.1 Elephantulus edwardii | reverse complement strand
CAGTGGCTATGGATGAAGTCACAGGTGATTTTCAGCCAGTGCCGGCAAACTTTTCTTTAATGAAGTTACTTATTGACCTCACTTCTAATCTAAGTGCCAGGAGGACTCCCTTATATATCTGATTAGGGTTTTGTTGGGTTTAGGAAGTGTTGCATTCTACTCGTATCACCTTACAATTATTTGGTTTATTGGAATCAAGGAGAATCATTACATAACTTCCATATTATATCATTATACACATGTATTTTCAGGGAACACATTTCAATCTATTACAAGAGTTTACACAGTTACTGAGTATCAGAAACACAGCCTTTTATTATTTTTTTATACTTGATCTATAGTAGTTGTTAAGTAAAAATTACAGAGAAAATTCCACAAAACTACTAGGTATTGTGAAGTAGTATTGAGGCAGAGGCATTTCAATTTTTCTTTTGACATGTGATCACTCCACTTGGGTCAGCTTCCAGTGGCTTCTTCTCCACACAAATCTGGGTATGCCTCCTAGATATCTTTCCCCTGATTTCTGAAGTTCTCAACTACCTGGCACAAGAATCACAGTCCCATGTTTTAAAGACTGTAGAGAAGCCCTTCGTGAAGAAGTCAAGATTTGAAGATTCCACACAATGGAATATTACCCAGCACTGAAAAACAAAGAACTCATGAAATATTATACAAAATGGGTGACCATGGAGGACATTATGCTGAGTGAAATATTTCAGTCACTAAAAGACAAAATACTGCATAATGCCACTGTTATAGAACAGGACTGATATGGAGATTGGGGGAAACTAAGAAAAGAGGGGATAAATAATGTACATGGCATTGAAGCAGACAAGAGAGACAACTGTATAAAAGGAATATATGATTAGGTATTATTGGCATGACAAGAGTCCAGAATAATAGTTGCATGGTAAAGTGGTGGTGGTAGGAGGGGGGATTGTATAACAATGAAAAAACTTTTTTTCCAAAGCAAAGAGTGAACTGGGGGTGGGGGGAGGAGATGGGACAAGGAGGAAAATGTGCAACAATGAATGAATGGAAATCCAAGTTCTTTATAAAGCTTCATTAAAATCTAATACAAAAAGATTAATAAACGATTTGAAGAAGAGTTTTTCTCTTCTGGAAAGAGAGGGAGCTCTCTTCTGGTGGATTGGCCAAGTTGACCTGGGAAGCCCCCACTGAACGCTCAATTTGCTCATCCACCGTTATTGGTTGGACACTGAAAAACACATGGTATCAATTTGGATGTTATCAGAAATCTCAGCGAGCCAAGCCTTCAATCCTATCTGTTAGGTCTGGAAAGAGGAGAAGTACCCATCACTATTCTGTCTCTCAATCAGAAGGGACTGTGTAAGGGGTTGGGAGGGTCTGTGCCTGATAAGCACTTGGATGGCCAGATGCAAGCTAATCAAGTGTTTCTCAGCCCTTGCTGAACTGAGGTCCTTGTTACCCGCTCCCGTGACTGCTCTGGGGAGGAAAGAGCCCCAAGGAGAGAATTCAGTTGAGTGGGGAGGAGAAGAGGAAGTGGACAGGAGAGAGTGGAGTGACTCACTTTGCCAGTTCCTCCTCTACCACCTTCACTACCCCACCTTTAAGCTGGGAGAGCCAAGGGCCTGGGCCAGAGCAGGGCCAGCTGATTCCGTGGCCCGTTTTCACCCTGTAACCAGATCTTGTCCTTTCAGAAGCTGCCTGACAGCTGCAGAGATAAGGAGATGGGCTGCTGCTCCCAGAGATTGGATGACTGGTGCTGGTGGCTATGTCAGGAGCAGCTTAACCTGATCATTTTCTCAAGTCAGGAGGTAGGAGAAGGAAGACGTAGGGCTGGCTACCAGCTACTGTTTGTTTATGGTGGAGGGAGGGAGTTTCTGGAGTCTGGGGTAACTCTTAGAATCCCATATTAAGCTTTCTTGTGGGATCCTTCCAATCTCGACCTTCAGTTCCCAGTGAAGTTACTAAGACAAGCGGAGCAAGAGAGGAGTTATACTAGGTTCAATGGTCTGTTTTCCTCATTCTTTGTCGTCACAGAAACAAAAAAAGAATGTGTGAAGAAGCTCTGGGTCAGGCAGAATTCTAGAATCTGCTTGACCACAGTACTTCCCACCTCACGCCACAAGGGTCAGCCTTAGCTTCCTTCTTGTTCTCATCAGTTTGCAGGGGCAGCTGTACAGAACCCATTTCACCCTTGAATTCCTTCACAGAAGCCTGGGGAAGGTAACTGCTCATTTCCAGTCAGCCTAGAAGCTCTTCCTACCAGACCCATCCTATGGAAGTTTGCAAGTGAGCTGTGTCCTGACATCTGCTTTCAACCTCATATTCTGGTCCTTTGGAGGAAGACCTCCATCCTTGAGTTTTTCTTTCTTCTCACTACTTGCTCTTCCATCAGCCCTCTCTGGCTGTGCTCCAGCCCCCAGGCCTCGTTGCCCCTTCCAGATGGGAACACATTGTGTCCTGGTTCCCTGTGTTCACACCTCTTAAGTATGTAATTTGCAGATGATTACAATGTTCTCCTTTGGTTTCATATTTTCCCTCCTTTGGCAGGAGTGTAGATTTAGGTCATCCTGGAGGCCATCCTGGCATAGACCATGACATAGGTTGCTTACAGCTGCGTGCTACAAGCTCCATTATATCCTGGCCTGTCTCCTTGCCATGGAAACATGGGAAAGGGTGAGAACGGAGCTCATGGGATTGTCTGACTTTGCTCAATAGATATCTAGAGAGGAAAAGGTGAAGACAAGATGAGTTGTTGTTGTTATTAGGTGCGGTTGAGTGGACTGTTACCCATAGCAACCCTGTGAGCAACATCTGAACCTTGCCCTATCCTGTGCCATCTTCACAGTCTCTGCTATGCTCAAGTCCATTGTCACAGTCACGGTGCCAGTCCGTTCACAAGCATACAGTATAATGATAACTTCCCTACTGTGTATTTAGCTCCTGTTGGAATTCTTTCCACTTTTCTCACAACTCCAGCTTCCCCTTACAGAAATGGATCAAGAGAGGCAGCCGAGGAAGGATAAGAAATGGGTCATACCTAATCTCTGGGAGATACGAGCAGCACCAGCTATGAGTTTTGAATGTACGGCTTGGGGTAGGAAGGAGAGAAGGGAATATTGTAACAGTGGTATGAAAAAAATCATGAGGGTGCTTTCTTAGAAAATTTCAGCCACCATTCCCTCTCCCGTGGTCTTAGTTGATTCTGCTTTGATCAACCTGTGGTTATTATCTTTAAGTGTCATTGCATTGACTCCAAGTCATAGCAACCCTGTGGTACAACAGGATGAAATACCGCCCAGTCCTTTGCTATCCTTAGAATCTCTGTTGTGTTTTTAAGCTCGTTGTTGTGCCATGGTGCCAACCCATCTCGTTGAGGGTCTTCCTTTTTTTCATTGGCCTTCACTTTACCTCCATTGGTGAAAGTTTTATTCCACCTGGAAGCTCTTTCCCAGTTGTAGTTTGAGTGCCTTTGAACCTGAGAGACTTCTCTTCATGTACTAGGCTCAACCACGTTCTTCTGTTATCCACAGGGTTGCTGAAGGTCTGTTATTTCAGAAGTGGATAGCCAGTCCTGCTTCTTTGTCTTGGTTTGGAAGTTCTGTTAAAACCTGTCCACCGTGGGTGACCCTGTTAGTATTTGAAATATCAGTGTCATACCTTCCAGCATCACAGCAACATACAAACGATCAAAGTATGGCAAGCTAAAAGATGAGTGATGGAAAACAGAACAAAAATATGTACCACTGGACAAGTAAGCAACATCACGATAGATGGGGAAAAGATTGGAGTTGTCAATGATTTAAGTGGATTCACAATCTACAGTTTTTGCTAGTAGCAGCCAGGAAGTCAAAAGATCATGTTGCAGTGGGGAAAATCTGCCATCAAAGACCTCGCCAAAGGGCTAAGGAATGCCAGTTTCAAAAGTAAGGTATGCCTGATCCAAGCCATGGACAATGAGTAAAGAAGAATGAAAAATCAATGGCTTTGAATTATGCTGATGGAGAAGACTGTTTAATATACTATGAGCTGTCCAAAGAACAAACAAATCTTTCAAGAAAGTGGAATAACAGTGTTCTTTAGAGGTAAGGATAATGAAATTATGTCTCATGTACTTTGGACATGTTGTCAGGAGGGGTTGGTCATTCCGTGTGAAAAGACATCATGTTGGGAAAGGAGGGGGGCAGTCAGGGAAAGAGAAGGTGATCTTCAGAGGTGGAGGGACCCAGGGGGCACACCATGACGGAGATCACAAGGATGGTGAAAGATAAGAAAAGGTTTCAGAGCTGTAGTTCATAGAGCTGCTGTGACTATTAGTTAACTCAGTGGCCTCTATAACAACTCTACCAAACATTATGCCCTTCCTTTTTTTTTTTTTTGAGGGACCCAGAAAATTACATCTTAACAAAGTCTGAATTTGGTAAGTCTCGGGAACCCCAACCACAGTTAAGGATATCTGAAAAGATCTTTTGCTTGCTCCATAATTAATCTGTCCACTGCTGCGGTATCTCTGAGTAAAGTCAGCCTAAGACAACTTGCTCAAGCACTTAAGCACGTTTTTGATGGTTAATGGCAAAGCCATGGAGCTTGCATTATGTAGGGTTAGCTGTTCCTTCTCCACCCCACCAGGTGCTAATTGCAAGTCTCAGATGAAATTTATTCACACAGTTATTTTTTTTTTAAATAAATCATGGTCAAACAGCTACACGTGTACTATCTGCTTTGTAAGCTCGAAGAAGTTCCAACTTTCTGTTCTTTTAGATGCTCTGACAACCCATAAATGGTTCGCTGAAGGCAGAAATAAAAAAAAAAATTCTTAAGGCAGCATTCTATATTTCTGAAATGTAGGTTCAGACAGTAGTAGGGTTTTTTTTTCCACTGACGACTGACTAGACACAGAACTACTTAAGAGTCAAACACCAAATACCGTTGTTAAACTGTAGGCCACAGAACTCATTGAGTTCCTCCATCCTCTTCATGCAAAGTGAGTATTTATAAATGATTTTAGTTAATTAACAGATTATCATCTTCAATTTCACCGAAAGAATCTATTTCCAGTGTTTTTAAGACTCGTTAATAAGCCATTCAATTTAACAATAAAAAAAAATTCCCATTTTAACCACTAATTAGCTAAGTCTTAAGTGTGAACAGCGTCCGAATATTAATAACCTTGGGAAGGCTGACTTTAGTGTATGGCTTCTGTGATCATGGTTAACTTCATGTTACCATAACTAGGTTGTGGTTCCTTGTGGTTTGGCCATACACTAGTCTAGATGCTGACATGGAGTGTTTACCTGTGATTACATCAATTTGCCATGGATAGTATAGATCATTCATACATGTAATTCATGATTCATGTAATTATATTCTATAATCAATATGATGTCCCAATATAAGGTTAACTTGGATATAATAATTTCTGAGCAATAGAAAGACAAGAATAGACACAGGGATTCACACACACAAACTCTCTCTCTCACAAACTCATACACACACACATTCACACGCTCTCATACACACTCATACATACATACTCATACATACTAGGAGAAAGAGAGATGCTGTATGAAGATCATCTACAAGCTAAGGAATGCCCAGGGCTGTCAACAAGGAAGCAGTCAACATGGCCATGACCTTATTTTTTAAGTCTAACCTCCAGAATTAAGAGAACATACACTCCCATTCTTTAAAGCTACCCTCCTGAGCACTTGTCCACTTGAACCTAGTACAGTGATGTAACACTGAGAGAAGAGATATTGGCAGCACTAGGTAACTAAGACAGCATTTCTGAGACATACTTTCTAATAGAGTCCCTGAAGGAGGCAGGCTTAAGCTCTTACATGGCTTCCTTTATGTCCTCTCCTGCTTCCCCGCTTTCCCTTCTGGCCAGTCTGGTGGGCACTTCCACAATAAGTGTTGCAGAAGAATTCCCTCTTCAAGGTCAGTTTGTGGATCTAACATGAATGGCTAAGCATTTCTACAGGCCACCATCTTTCTGATTCAAGAGCAAATCAGAATCACCAGAGAAATGTGTACGAGTGCAAATTTTAAGGTCATCTCAGAGCCTGTGCTTCTGTAGGGTGGAGTCCAGCAATCTGCAATTAGCAAGCTCTCCAGGGCATTCATGGAGCTTGGGCCTCATCCTGAGAACCAGTGCTGTGGTGTCCATGGATGTACTAGTTACAGCAGAAGTGGGCTGATTACTGGCTGGGTTTCTTCATCACCACCCCGCTCCTGCCTTGACATCTGCTGATCCGACAACCCCAAGTGGCTTGGCTTCAACCAGGAACAAATTGCTGCTGCCTGCTATCCAGCTGGTACTTCCCTGGTGTCAGGCTGATCTCAGGCCTGGGTCACTTACACTTGGCCCTGACTTCAGGGGGTACTTTATGGAGCCCCACATGTTTGTAAGTCACTAGGTTTCTCCTTGTTTCTCATGTTTCTACTCTTCTTTCTAGCACCTGCCCAAGCTGCATTTACACACAGACATACACACACACATATAGACCTACTCTGTTAGCAATTAGTGATAAACAGCACAGAGACTCAAAACAATAATTTTCCCTCATTAAAATCTGATAGTTAGGGACAAGCATTATCAACATAGCTCTTGGCTTAAATCTGGGTTCCATCTCTTACTAACTGTGTGACTTAGACAATTTAATCTCTCTCTGCCTTAGTATTTTCATTTGAAAAAAAATGGAATAATAAGAGTTCTACTTCCAAGATTTTATTTGTTGCTGATAAGGAAATAGCTGGCATTTAGCAAATGCTTAATACAATTAATTCATCTAGAAATACATGATTAAGCATTATAGGTATGACAACAATCTGGAACAAGGGGTGCATTGCAGGGTAGGCTAGAGGGGGTGGGGAAGAAAATGTAGAACTATGATTTAAAAGAAAAGAGAATATTGGAAAAAAATAAGGTCTCAGGAATAGATGGAATACCAATTGAAGTTTTTCAAGAAATTATACATGCAGTACCCATTGAATCGATGCTGCATATATTCTCAGTAACAACAAAATAAAAAAATTGTAAATGGTATAAAAGTACCAATTAAATAATAGAAATTGGTTGAATGCATTAAAAATATGGTTCAATGAAAAAAATTAACATACAAATGAATCAGCAAAATAAATACACAAAGTTGTTGTTGAGAACCATAGATTTGGAATCAACCCATAGTTGACCCTCCAGTGGGTTTTCAGAGACAGTTAATTGCACAGGAGGAGATTGCCCATCCTTCTTCCATGGAGCAGCTGGTGGCTTTGAACTGCATGCATTTGGGATTGCAGTGCAGCTTCTTGCCATGATGCTAGTCACCAGAGCTCTTATTCTCTACTATCACGTGTCTGTAGTTTGGCCTTCTGTGGTAACTTGCATGTTGCTTGACAGTGTAAGCTATGCCACTGGTATTTCCGATATCATCAGGATCACCCATAGTAGACAAATTTGATGGAGTTTCCAGAATAAAACTAGGAAGAAAAGCCTGGTCATCAAAACGTAGCCAGTGAAAAATCCTATGGATCACAATACAACATTGACTTGCTTGCTTTGGGCATGCCATAAAGAAGGACTGCTCAATCTCTGATGGAGAAGATAATTTTGGGTAAAGTACCAGATGTGGAAATCTTTAATAGGATGGATTAGCACAGTGGTTGCCATGATAAACTCAAACATGCCGGCAATTGTGAGGACTCTTTGTTTTGTTGTAAGTGAGGTACCCACTTGGAGTCGACTCACTAGAAAGGACAACAGCGGCCATCTAACTGTGAAGTCCGAACAAACTTCCTCTACTCTCAACCCTACGATGCCCAGAGATATTAGAAAATAAGATTTCTGTCTTTATGGAAACTTTGAGGTACATCCTTCACTGGCCTTGGGTGAGTTTTTGTTAGGTACCATTGTGCCAGCTCCAACTCATGGTGGGCCAGTAAACAACAGAACAGAACAAAATCCTGCCAGATCATACACCACCCTCACCATCTCCACTGAGCCCATTGTTCCAGTCACCTGTCAGCCCACCTTACTGAGCATTTTCTTCCTTTTTACCGATTCTGTGCTTTTCATGCTGTCATTCTCCAGAATCTGACTCCTTCTGAGAAGATGTTTCAAGTATGTGAGACAAAGTCTCACCAGTCTTGCTTCTAAGGAAGTGCTCTGGCTATACCTGTTTCAAGACAGACTTTCTCATTCAACTCTTGGAACCAAAGATAATGGACATATTTTGAGCATGTTCCCAAATGGGGTTATTTCCTGGTGAAGGAAAACGTCAGCAAAGAAGCAGGACTACGTGGCAGGAAGCAGGACTGCACTCACAGTGCTGTTTCCACATTTACTTGGGGAAAGAAACCCTGCTGTTTAGCTTGACCACCTGGTACCCCTTAAGCAATAGGAAGGGAGGTGAGAAACTACTTCCAGAAGAGAAAAACAGGCTTCCTCCTTTGTCATTCCGGTACTTTGGTGGAAAAACTACGGTCAGGTCTGAGGACTACAAGAAGGAGCACAAATATATAGGTGCTTCAAAAAACATTGCTGCACCCTGGGTAATTTTATAGTTATAACAGCTTAATATATACTAAGAAAAGACTCTCATAATATCAGGAAAGCAGAAATCCACATGAGCCATTATGAAAAAAACAAAATACCTTCTCCTAAAAAAGCAGACCAAATGAATACCCTAGACAGAACCAGAAGAAATATGTTGATGTAGTTATTTGATCAGCTACAGAAAAAGATGCAAATGTGGGAAGAAACAATGGAAGTCAGTAAGACAGCAAATACTTCAGAGACAACAATCCGGAAGAATAAACGGATGAAGAGAAACTTGAACAGACATGTATGAAAATACAAAAGATGAAAGAAAAAAATTAATAGACAAAGAGGTACAATAATTAAAAAAAATCATCACAAGACAGAGAGCATACAGCCAACACAGTACTGGAAATAACAGAAAAGCATGAAAGTGCAATCTAGGATATTAAGACCAAAATGGCAAAAGCAACCAACACACTGGTGGGGAAAAAAAGTAGATATGAAGAGATGGAGGAGAGAGTCAGTGAGCTGGAAAACAAGAGCCTCACAAGAAACATACTAGAAGAGAAGTCAGAGATGAGACATAAAGAAAATGAAGAAGACATTGGAATTATGTAGGATGACATAAAACAGAACAACATACATATGATTAGAATTTCAGAACAGGGGAGTGACAGGAAAATCACTGAGAAGATTGTATAAGAAGTGCTAGAAGAAAACTTCCCAGGTATTTTGAAGAATGAGGAAATCCACATTCAAGAATCACAAAGAACACCAAATAGACTAGACCCAAGAAGAAAAACACAATGACATATTAGAGTCAAATTCTCCAAATTAAAAGATAAGGATATAATTCTAAAAGCAGGATGAGTAAAACAAAGAGTTACCTACAGAGGGGAAACAATTAGATTAAGTTCTAATTTCCCAGCAGAAACCACGTGAGCTAGAAGGCAATTGGATGCCATATACAGAGAGTTGAAAGATAACAATTGCCAGCCAAGGATCCACTACCCAGCAAAACTCTCTATCAAATTCAAAGGTGAAATTAGATTCTTTCCAGAAAAGAAGGACTTTAACGAATTTGTGAAAACAAGACCAAAACTACAACAAATTTTAAGTCCTACAACAGAGATGCCAAAAGAAAATGAATGGACCTTAGTAACCAGAAAAAAACAGAAAAAGAAACATGGCAAAATGGTAAAAGTAAGACTTGGCCTGACAATAATCACACTTAATGTGAATGCACTAAATGCACCAATTAAGGGGAAAAAAGAGTAGCAGAATAGATAAAAAAAGAAAGCGCATCAGTATGTTACCTCTAAGAGACACACCTGAAAAAGGAACAAAAAGACTCAAAATCAAAGGCTGGGAAAAAAATATACCAAGCAAATGACAACCTCAGAAAAACAGGAGTGGTAATATTAATCTCTGAAAAAATAGATTTCAGAATGAAAACAACCATCAAAGATAAGGAAGGCCATTACATGCTGACTAAAGGCATAATAGATCAAGAAGACATAACCTTGGTCAACATTTATGCATCAAATTATTATTGTTGTTATTGTTGTTGTTGTTATGTGCTGTCGAGTCGCTTGTGACCCATAGCAACCATATGTACAACAGCCCTAAACTCTGCTCTGTCCTGTGCCAATCTCTGATACATCCATCCCGATTACCACAGTCACTGAATCAATCCACCTCAAGGAGGGTCTTCCCCTCCTGCGCTGTCCCTCCAACCTACCAAGCATGATGTCCCTCTCCAAGGACTTGTCCCTCCTTACAACATGTCCGAAGCATGTTAGAGCCTCAGAATCCTTGCCTCCAAGGAGCAGCCTGGTTTGACCCTTTCCAGGACGAATCTGTTTGTTTTCCTAGTAGTCCATGGTACCCTCAATACTCTTCTCCAGCACCACAGCTCAAAGGCATCAAATTCTCCCTCTATCCTCCTTAGTCACTGTTCAATTCGCTGATGCATAACAAGTGATAGCGAAGACCATGGTATGTATCAGACACACCTTAGTCTCCAGAGAGACACCATTGCTCTTCAGTACTTT
>NW_006399856.1:2860718-2863115 GCF_000299155.1 Elephantulus edwardii | reverse complement strand
TCTGGAGAACAACCACTTGGCCAACTGACTGAAAGAGATCTATATTTGTTCCCCTCCCAAAGAAGGGTGACCCAACAGAGTGTGGAAACTATAGAACAATATCATTGATTTCACGTGCAAGCAAGATTCTATTGAAGATTATCCCAAAAAGACTGGAACAACACATCAGCAGAGAACTGCCAGAAATCCAGGCACCAAATGATAGACCTGCAAAATACATAAAACAATGGTTAACCGAGTTGAATAGAGAAATAGACAGCACCATAATAGTGGTAGGAGATTTCAACACACCACTATCACCAAAGGATAGGTCAACTCAAAAGAAACTCAACAAAGATACAGAAGATATAAAACTATACAATCAACCAACTCAACCTTGTGAATGTATTCAGAGTATTGCATCCAACTAAAACTCAATTCACTTTATCAAGTGCACATGATACATTCTCCAGAATTGATCATATATTAGGACACAAAGCAAACCTTGACAGAGTAAAAAAAACATTGAAATAATACAAAATATTTTCTCAGACCACAGTTAACCAGAACAAATGGCACATCTTCTTCATCTCCCTTTTATCACCACAGCTGTAGCAACCAGGTTGGAGTCTTGACAGCCCTTCCCTAAGATAGGTCTTGTTCATTTTGCTTCACTGTGGGGATCCTCTGACATCATTGTGTGGAATTGCAGGACCCTGGTATATGCCCATATCGGATAAGGTGAGGGAGTCAGCATTTATGGAACAAACCTTGGCCAGTGGAGGATGATGCCCTGCCCTCTAATCCTTCTATTTGACAACTGGGTGCACTCTACATAGTCTTTTAGAGGATAGCTGTGAGCTTGAACTTCAGTTTTCCACAGTGGTGACCAGTTCACTAATGCATTCTTCTGTTACCTTTTCTTCCTCCACAGCTCCAAGCCTGTCCTTTCTTCCTTGTATATCCTTTCAGCCCCCCACTTCTGTTTCCCAAGACCAGCTGCAAAAAGCAACCACCACCATTGATTGGATTGAAAAGGAGCTTCAGTGGAGCTAGTGGTAAAAGGGGTGACTAGTACTAGTCACTTCTTGAGCATCACTTTATATCCTCTTGATCTTACTGTTTCCAGCTACTGCAGCACCAACCAATTCCCAAAGAGGCTTTTGCCCACTTTCCAAGTACGTAACCTGCCAGTGCTCCAACTCATGCTCTCACAGTGTGCCTCTATCTAGTCTATGTGTTTCTGATGTCACAATATGGGACACATATGGCAAAGTACTGTGCCTTACCTCAGATGCCATTTGGAAGTGTAGGGTAGTTAACACCAATTAAGAGTGGAAGCTGTTGATAAATCCTCTTCCTTTTTCTTCCTCTGATAAACAATCATGAGATTCATTTCATGAGCTTTTCCAGAGGGATGTAGGACCAAGCATGCAGCTCCGCTCATGGTGGCCAACTTGATAACACATCTTGGCACTGACTCTCTCTTTTTTTTCTATTTCCAATTCCCCCACCCTGTGCCTCTTCTCTTGGATCACATTCCATAATAAAGTATCCACATATAAGTCTTTGTTTGGGGTTTTCTTCGGGAACTCTGTAGACTAAAACAGTTTGTTCCCAGTTTTACCACTTTGGAGCACTGTGGTTTTAGGCTAGTTGCATCATCTCTTTAAATCTTGTTTTTCTTCTCTGGCTGAAGTCTTCCTAGCAGCACTTGGAATCATGGAAACAGAATAGAATCTGTGTTTTGTTAGAAAGGAAGACGGGTGAGATGGTTGTTGAGTAGATGTTTAAAATAGGATTCAAGTATAGCTACGGAAGCTATAGAATATTCAAAATGAGTGACTGAAGAGAATTTAACAAGGGAATTACAGTGAGTAGACTGGGTTAAGGAGATGTTGAGACAATTAAAACTAGCAAAAGTGGGAAGCTGTTATCAACATTTTGTCTGATGTTGTAAGTGGAAGAAACTAGAACTCCTTGAAACTGATAGGTACACAAGTAGTCTGACACTATACCTTTTGGTAGTGAAACTCAGACAATATCAGGTTCAAAAACCACAGGAAGAAGAAAAAGGGATAAGTAGTCCCACTTCTCTTTCCTAACATTCTCCATCTACTGGTGGTGACTCCCTCTGGCTTCTCCACCTTAGAAGCTCTGGAGGAGAAAACCTGAATGATTCAATCCATCTATATACATAAGCCTCCTGGGGAACAGAGCAGTATGCAGATAAATAAAGAGTATACCTTGAGGAGTAAAGGGTGAAACTCTAGACTAGTAGGGAAAAATCTCCCAATCTGTCCCAATAACACTTATTTAAAATACTTGGCCAACTGACTGGAAGAGATCTATATTTGTTCCTATACCAAAGAAAGGTAACCCAACAGAGTGTGGAAACTATAGAACAATCTCACTGAT
>NW_006399856.1:2845527-2859429 GCF_000299155.1 Elephantulus edwardii | reverse complement strand
CCTTGATAAACAAATAAGAATTGATGGGGAAAGAAATGAAAGGAGGGTATGGGGAAGTGGCCCAAGAACTGCAGTCACTTAGGGTGCAGTGAGCATCTCCAGTTTGTTTCTCACTTAGAAGGCTGAGTCAATGGTATAAAGAGGCTGACAAATACAGACAGAGATACAAGACCAGGAAAGGATAAATTTGATGAATGGGACCTTCTAAAGATTAAATCCCTGTGTGCATCAAAATTTTTCCAACCAGGTAAAAAGAAAACTTACTGACTGGGAAGAAACATTTGGCAGTACCATCTCAGACAAGGATCTAATAATGAAAGTTTATAGAATACTACAGGGCCTCCACAAGAAAAAGACGGATAACCCAATTAAAAAGTAGGCAAATGACATGGAAAAACTTTTCACAGAGGTAGACATACTGATGGCCAACAGACACATAAAGATATGCTCAAAATCACTGCAATAAGAGAGACACAAGTCAAGACCGCAATGAGATACCATCTCACCCCAGTAGCAGTGGCAAAGTTTACCAGGATAGCAAGTAACAAATGTTGGAGAGAATGTGCAGAGGTGGGAACTCTTCATACACTCTTGGTGGGATTGTAAAATGGTACAACCACTCTGAAAGGTAGTTTGGTGTTTTGTCAAAACGCTGAATACAGAAATTCCGTATGACTCAACTATTCCACTGCAAGGAATATATAGTTGTTGTTGTTGTTATGTGCCATCAAGTCACCTGCAACTCATAGTAACACTATGTATAACAGCTCTGAACTCTATCCTAAGGCAACATTATTTTCTCTGACACATCTACCCTAACTACCCCAGTTGCTGAGTCAATCCATCTCATACCAAGGTCTTCCTCTCTTGTGCTGTCCTTCCATCCTCCCAAGCATGTCTGTCTCCAAGGCCTGGTCCCTCCTTGCAACATGTACGAAGTATGTCAGATGGGACTTCAGAATTTTTGCCTACAAGGAGCAACCTGGCTTCATCCTCTCTAGGACAAACCAGTTTGTTCTCCTAGTGGTCTATGGTATGTATACTCAATACTCTTCTCCAGCACTGCAGCTCTATCATCCCTAGTCATTGTCCAGTTTTCTGATTCTTAACACGCAATTGTGAAGACTATGGCCTGGATCAGGCACACCCTAGTCTCCAGACTGACATCATTGCTCTTCAGTACTATATGTCTCTGACAGCAGACTTTCCCATGCAATTTGTCTTTTGAGTTTTCCTAGCTGCTGGTACCAAGAGTGTTGATTGTGGAGCCAAGCAAACTGAAGCTGTTAACAATCTCAATCTCTTCACCGTCTATCATGATGCTGTCAATCAGACCCAAGGAAATTAGAACTGAGACACAAATGGAGTTTTGTATAAAACAATAATTAAAGACATGGAAGACATCAGTTGATTCAGTGAGTTAAAGTTACTGAATCTGAATCTTTTTAACCTTTCTTATCTCCAGCTTGAGTTAGAAACTGAAGGCATTGTGTGGGTCTCATTTTAATGTTGTGTTTAAGTATGCCTCTGTACCTAACATTGAGAATTAGATGCTAGAGGGAAAAGCAGATGGAGGATAAGAAGTAGTCTTTGTTACAGTCTAGATGGAGAGATAAATACCATAGGTGTAGCAGAACAATAAAAAGTAGAAAGCACTGAAATGCTGAAGTGTGGGATCCAGAGGAATCACAGAATTTTGACAAGCCCAGGAGGAACCACATCCAAGTCTGTGGTTTATACAGGGTGCTCAAGTGTTCCCACCCAGGTGAGACTAGATTAAAGCCCTTTGTGCATTTGGAGACCCGGGTGTGCTGATTCACAGTTGGTCAATGGAACTAAAGATTGTTGTATCACGGTATTGTGGCTTTCTAATTTCCTGCCTTTTGGGTGGGGACATTTTAGACCTCCTTGTTTTAATTGTACTGGCTTTAGGGCCTTTCTGGGTTACTCAGAACCCAGCTTAATGAGGGGTAGCAGGCTAGGGCAGGAAATGCAAACATTTTGGAAGCTCCAGCTCCTTGTGAGTGCCGCCGCATGCATCTTGGGTAGAGAAGGAAAGGTATTTGCAAACCTGTGTGAGTGGTGTTCTGGTCCCCTAGGGACTGGAGGTAGATAGAGGGGCTCTCACCAGCCCTGGTCCCTCTGCACATGTAAGGTGATGGTGAAGTGAGAAAACCTGTTTGTTCTCCCTCAAATGTTGGAGAACTAGCATTTTACAAAGCAAGTTCTGTGGGACAGAAAGGCCAAGAAAGTCTATGGGAAAAGTATTCCTTCACTGAATTAGTCTGAGAAATATTAGACTAAGCAAAGTCAAATAGGTTCATTACTGCCAAGTGCTCTCTGAGCCTTTAATATGATACTGTATATTATGAAACTCCTGTGCCTGTGAGGAACTGTAGCATGGTATGATTCCCACATTTTCTGGGTCGAAGAATTCATTTTCCGCAAGCACTTAAGAATGCCTCTTAGAACTATCATTTTGAGGAACAGGTTTGGAAGCACTGCTTTAAATACTTAATATGGAGAACATTTGCCTTTTTTAATGGAGACCTCTTCAGAGAGTGCTGCACTTAACACTGTAGGGTTTCTGGTAGTATAGAGAATTTCAGCTATCGTTCTTAGAATCTTCCCTTTTCTCTGTTAGCTCAGGGAGTGAGCGGGGTGGAAGGAGAGTGCTGCATGAGGTAGTAGGTGGTAGGATGAGACATTGTTGAAGGACCAAACTACAATACAGCATGAGATAGGTGATTTGGATAATTCTTTAGTAAGAGGCTGAAAGAAAAAGAGGAGGGGGAGGTGCTCAAACTTGGAGGATCCTGAGCTAATATTCTACTTCTTTAAAAAAGCTTCCACCTCTCCAGCCCAAACCAACTGGACTTGTTTTAGCTTCTTACTTCTCTTGGCCCCTTCTCCCTGCCCCAGGAAGCAAGTGAGAAAATGAAGACAAGACTAAGCATCTAAAATACGTCCTTTTACCAGGAATTCTAGGCTACAGAGTTGTCCAGTAACTCTTGCTGAGGTCTGTGGGGAAGGAATCCTTACCTTAACCCCACTAGTGGATACTGTATGTTGAAGCATCTTTCTCAGAAAGTGGACAAGGACAACTGACTTTGGCTTAAAATGAGAAAGATCCTGAGATGACAGAAACTTTCATGCCTAGGTCTATGGGATTAAATGTATTAAGTGAAACAATATAAAAATTCCCTATTTTCCTCTATCAAAACAGTTTAAAACTAGCCATTTCTACAGTTAACCCTATCAACCTCAAACTTACTACCTTTGAGTTGAATCTACCTCATGAGTGACCCTTCAGTGAGATTTCAGAGACTGTGAAAAAGAGGAGGGGGAGATGCTGAAACTTGGAGGATCCTGCGCTAATATTCTACTTCTTTTAAAAAAGCTCTCACCTCTCCAGCCCAAACCAACTGGGCTTATTTTAGATTCTTGCTTCTCTTGTGAAGACATTGGAGATTGTCTATATTCCTCTTGGGGAGCAGCTGGTGGATTCGAATCATGTACCTTTGTGTTGGCAAAGCAACTCTTTACCCAGAAGTCCACCAGCACTCCCATGGTTTGACCCAAAGCTGGAAAAATTTTTATAAGAGTGCCAAAGAAAGGTGTGTGTATGAGTGTTGAGCAGGTGGTATCATATGTATTACAGCGATAGTCTGCCTGCTGATAAAAAGATGGAAGGAATATTCTCTCATGAATATTTCCAGGGTGAACAATTAACAAGGTTAAGAATCCAGGAGAGATCTGCACTTAAGGAAGGAGATAAAGGAGGAGGTTTTCAGGAGTGGCTGTTAGGGGCAGGAACAGAAAGTTACTGGGTACAGTCATGGCCTCTGGGAGTGGGGCACTGGCCCTTGGTCTGTTAGAGTCTTAAGTCACAAAGAGTTGTATTGGGGCTGTTAGGTGCCATCAGGTCATCTAAGACTCCTTGTGACCCTGTCAACGATAGCTGTGACCTTGCATGTCTGGTGCCATCATCATCATCATTTCTGCCACGCTCAAGCCCATTGTTTCAGCCACTGTGCCAGTCTAGCTTATTGAGGGTTGTCTTCTCTTTCTCTGACCCTCTTTATTTCCCAGCATGATTTCTTTTCCCAAAAACTTATCCCTCCTGAAAATAATGCCCAACGTATGTGAGCTGAAGTTTCACCTTGCCTCTAAAAAGCACCCTAGTTGCACTTCTTTCAAGAAAGATTTGCTTCTTCTGTTGGCAGTCCACAGTATAGTCAGTACTCCATCGCCATCATTCTAACATCATCATCATAGCTAACACCATCATTCAAAGGCGACAATTTTTCTTTCATTTTCCTTAGTCATTGTCCAACTTTCAGATGCATAGAAAGCAATTAAAAATACAAAGACTTGTGTGGATCATAGCAAGTTGTGATTAACATGGAGAAGAATTGGAGTCCCAGAACACTTAATCGTGCTCTTGTGAAACCTATACCTAGATTGAGAGGCTGTTGTGTGAACAGAGAAAGGGAACACTGCCTGCCCGCATGGTTTAAAATTCAGGAAGGTGCATCACGGTTGTATCCTTTCTCCATACCTAATTGAATCTGTATTCTGAGTAAATTATTTGAGAAGCTGGACTCTGTAAAGAAGAATGTGGTATCAAGACTGGAGAAAGTCTCATCAATAACCTTGGTTATGCATATATGACACTACCTTGCTTGCTGAAAGTGAGAACTTGAAGCATTTGCTGCAGAACATCAAAGGCCACGCCTTCAGTATGGTTTGCCTCTCATTGTCAAGAAAACAAAAATTCTCATCACTGGACCAGTATGTAACATCATGATAGATAAAGAAAAAAATTGTAGCTGTCAATGACTTCATGTTATTTGGACCAAAGTCAGGAAATCAGGAGACACGTTGGGAAGCCTGTACTTAGAGACCTCGGCACATTATTGAGGAGTAGTGATGTCATTTTGGGGACGAAGGTGCATCTGATTCAGGCCATGGTCTTTGCAATCACTTACTATGCATCTGAGAACTGGAAAAGGAATAAGGATGACAGAAGAAGAACTGATGTCTTTGAGCTGTGATGTTGGAGAACAACACTGAATAGCCTATGGACTGTTGAAAGAACAAACAGATGTGTCTTGGAGAAAGTGCAGCCAGAGTGCTCCTTGGAGGCAAAACTAACTAAGTTTTAGTACCTGTATTTTGGGCTTGCTGCTTGGAGAGGTTATTCCTTGGAGAAGGACATTATGCTTGGAAAGGTGGAGGGAAAGCAAAAGCAAGGAAGATCCTTAATAACATGGATTGTCACAGCGACTGCAGCACAGGGCTCAAGTGTGTCAGAGATTGCGATGATGACAGTGTAGGACAGAGTTCAGATATGTAGTTCATAGAGTCACTGTGAGTTGTACTTGACAGCATCTAACAACAACAACAAGGCTTGGGTCAGGCACATCTTAATCTTTAAACTGGCCTAATGATGAACTTCTGTATAACAGAACAAAGCAATTCTGGTCCTGCACCATCTTCAGAATCTTTGAGTTTACTCTGACTGTGTGTTAGTCTATCTCATTACGGGTTTCCCTTTTTTTCTGGCTCCCCGCCTTACCAAGGGCCTCTGGTGGTGCTGGTGGCTGTTGAACAAAAGGTGTGTGATTTGAACCGACCTGCTGCTTTGCCAGAAAAACATGAAGCAGTTTGCTTCTTTAAAGATTTACAGCCTTAGAAACTGTATGGGTCACGTCTACTCTGTTCTTTCAGGACACAATGAGTGGGAATTAATTCAATACCGGTGAGGGTGGTTTTGTGTTTTGTTTTAAGCAATTGATCTTTCATGTGGATGAGCCAAAGCAAGCTAGCTAACGTCTTGCTATTTGCATTTCTAAGGAGCATTCTGACTGTATTTCTTCTAAGATTGAATAATTTAGAAATGAGAAAATGTGAAACAAAAGAAGCATAGTAATAGGAGAGATTGGACTAACCTTTACGTGTAGTGGTTTTATCCTTACTTTTTTCAACTAAGCTGATTTCTTCTTAAATCCTTACTTTAAAGAACAAAATCCAAGGTGGTGGATGGTAGAGGGTCATATAGAAAGCCTGGTCACCATAAAGGAGAAGTGACCAGCTTGTGGTGACGTCAGTGTCTCTATCTCTGTCACCTCAGCTAGTCCTTCTGAGGGATGAATATAACTGTAAAAAGGGATGTATTTCAAATTTTCATAATATTTTATGATTTACAAATGTTATGATATATTTATATGTTATTGTTGTTGCTATGTGCCATTGAGTCACTTGTGAATCATAAGGGACCCTATGTACAACAGCCCTAAACCCTGCTATCCTGTGCCAATTTTATTGTCTCAGACAAATCTACCCACATTAGGCCAGTGCCAGTCACTGAATCAGTCCATTTCATTGAGGGTCTTCTTTTTTTGCGCTGTCTCTCCACCCTCCCAAGCATGATATTTTACTCCAGGGACTGATCCCTCCTTGCAACATGCCCAAAGTATGTAACAGAGCTTCAGATTCCTTGCCTTCAAGGAGCAGCCTGATTTCACCTTCTCTAGGATGAACCTGTTTGTTCTCTTAGCAGTCCATTATATATTCAATACTCTTCTCCAGCACCACAGTTCGAAGACATTAATTTTCCTTCAATCCTCTCTAGTCATTGTACAGCTCTCTCAGGCATAGCAAGTAATGGCAAAGACTAAGGCTTTGATCAGGTGCACCTTAGTCTCCAAACTGACATCATTGCTCTTCAGTACTCTGGAGAGGTCTCTAAAAGCAGCCTTTCCCAGTGCAATTTGTCTTTTAATTTCCTGGCTACTGGTACCAAGACTATTGATTGTGTAGCCAAGCAAACTGAAGCTGTTAACAATCTCAAGCTCTTCACCATCTATCACGATGCTGCCAATCAGTCCAATCGTGAGACTCTTTGTTTCCTTAATGTTGAGCTTCAGTCCATATTGAAGGCTGTAGTCCTTGATCTTCTGCAGCAAGTGCTTCAGGTCCTCCTCAGTTTCAGCAAGCAGGGTTGTGTCATCTGCATAACGCAGATTGTTGATGAGTCTTCCTCCAAACCTAATGTCACATTCCGTCTGATAGAGCACAGCCTGCCAGAGAATCTATTCTACATATAGATTGAAAAGTCATTGTTGTTGTTATGTGCCATCGAGTCGTTTCCGACTCATAGCGACCCTATGCACAACAGCTCTAAACCCTGCTCTATCCTGCGCCAACCGCACCGCCTCTGACACACCCATCCCGATTACCCCAGTCACCGAATCAATCCATCTCATAGAGGGTCTTCCCCTCCTGCGCTGTCCCTCCACACTCCCAAGCATGATGTCCCTCTCCAAGGACCCGTCCCTCCTGGCAACATGTCCAAAGTATGTCAGATGAAGCCCCAGAATCCTTGCCTCCAAGGAGCAGCTTGGTTTAATCCTCTCCAAGATGGATCTGTTTGTTTTCCTGGCAGTCCAGGGTACATTCAGTACCCTTCTCCAGCACCACAGCTCAAAAGCATCCATTCTCCTTCTGTCCTCCCTAGTCATTGTCCAACTCTCTGATGCATAACAAGCGATTGCAAATACCATGACCTGTATCAGGCGCACCTTAGTCTCCAGAGAGACACTGTTGCTCCTGAGTACGTTTGAGAGGTCCCCAACGGCAGACTTTCCCATCGCGATACACTTTTTGATTTCCTGACTGCTGGTACCAAGAGTGTTGACTGTGGAGCCAAGCAAACTGAAGCTGTGAACACTCTCAATCTCTTCATCATCCATCTTGACGCTGCCAATTGGTCCAGTGGCGAGAATCTTTGTCTTCTTGACGTTGAGCCTTAGTCCATACTGAAGGCTGCAGTCCTTGACCCTTCGCAGCAAGTGCATGAGGTCCTCCTCAGTTTCAGCAAGCAAGGTTGTGTCATCTGCATAACGGAGATTGTTGATAGATCTTCCACCAATGTTTCTGTTCTGTCTCACAACAGAAAAGTCATTGAGAGAGAGAAAAAGAAAAAGTATGGAGATAGAACACATTCCTGGTGTACTCATTTCCCAATTTTGAACCGTGAAGTGTTTCCTTGCCCTATCTGATTAATACAGAGCTCCTGTATACAGTATTGTTAATTGGGTTTAGTTGCCATTGAGTTGGTTCTGATATATGTCAACTTTTCATATAACGGGATGAAGCATTGCCTGGACCCACACCATCCTCACCATCATTGGCATGTTGGTGTCCATTGTTGAAGATACTGTGTAATCCTTCCAACTTGGGAGACAACTGTTCTGATGTGATCCACAGTGTCGTCCTTGGTTCACTTTCATGAGAAGATCACCAGACCCTCCTCTCATTCTGTCTTTATCTGAAAATATCGCTGAAACTTACTCACCACAGGTGACCTTGCTTGTATTTGAAATACTGGTAGCATCATCATAGCATTAACAATCATAATCACAGTGGAATTACAGCAACATAAGAGCCACTATGGTGAAATTGCATCTCACCTACTTTAATTCATTACCACTGGACCACAACATCACAAAGAACATCATGGTGGATGGAGAAGAGATTGAAATGGTCAACAACTTCTTTTTGCTTGCATCTATCCTTAGTAGCAGCAGTCAGGAAATAAGAAGATACACTGCACTGGCAAAGTCTACAGTTAGGAACCTCTCCAAATTATTGAAAAATAATTCTGTCAGTTTGAGGACTAAGGTATGTCTGATTCAGGCCATGGCCTTTCTGATCACTTACTATACATCTGTGAGCTGGATGGTAGATTGGAATGATGAAAGAATTGGCACCTTTGGACTGTGGTGTTGGAGAAGAACACTGAACATCCCGTGGATGGCCAAAAGAACAAATATGTCTTGGAAAGGGTGTAGCCAAAGTGCTATTTGAGGGCAAGTATGAGGAGACTTCGCTTCACATACTTTGGGCATGTTGCTTGAAGAGGGAAGTGATGGTTTGGAAGGGTGGAGGGTTAATGAAGGAGAGGAAGGCCGTTACCAGGTGGATTGACATAGTGACTTCTGCAATGGGCTCTAGTGTGTCAGCAAGTGTGAGGATGGCACAGGATAGAGCAGGGTTCAGATCTTTTATTCATAGGGCCACTATGAGTTGTACTCGACTTAAAGGCACCTAACAACCATGTTGGATTTGTTATCAGGAGGGGCCATTCTTAGAAAAAAAGACATCATGTTGGGAAGGGTGAAGGGCCAGATAAAGAAAAGATTTTCCACAAAATGTATTAACACAGTGAATCTAACAATTAGATTGAGCATATCAGAGTTCATGAGGATGGCTCAGGATAGCATAAAGTTCAGATCTGTTGTTCATAATGTCACTACGAATCATAGTCAACTCGACAGCTCCTAGTAATAGCAGCAATGGTGTAAAAAAACCTGACAAATGGGTAGTGGGTATGCATCATATATACATGTTTAAAATACTGTAGTATGGATTTTTTAAAAAATTTTTATTTTATGTCATTATTTTTTGTGTGTCCTGTCAAATCAGATCTGACTGGTATAGGAGGAGATTTCCCCTCCTTCTCCAGCAGAGCATCTGGTGTATTCAAACCGTGCACCTTTGAGATTGCAGTGCAGCTTCTTGCCTCTAGGCCACCAGAGCACACCAATATGGATTTTTTTAAAAAGGTTCAAATTCTTTAAGGTAGTCCATAAAAACTACATCCTCTGTTCAAAACAAGCTTAAGCTGTGGATTTCAGCTTATTGTTCCAAGGGTTTTGGGGCTGTGAAAATGGAGATTACCTAGAGAAATATTGACTCATATCACACTGTCCTCTTGTTCCTGAAGCCCGAACACTGTCCTTTGCATGAGAACTGCAAGCACTTGCTGAATGATGAAAGAGACAACAGAATGATGATGGGTCAGGTCAGGGTGGACCAACCTTTCAACCATCAAGGCCATGCAGATGTTTTGACCATGATTACTTTTCATTTTTATAGTATGGAGATGTACTGGTGGCAACGTGCTGGAGAAGTGAAGGCTGAGGGGTAATTTAATATTCATCCTTAAGTGTCAGGAAGTTATTATAGGAAGGCAGGTGACTAGCTACTCTTCAAATTCTCCGAGGACAGAACACGATGACATAGATGTAAAACAGAAATAGGGAGATTCAAGTTACAATTATAGAAGACATTTATGACAGTGAGCTTTACATAAGTCCTATTCTGAAGTCTTTTTTTGGACATTGCGTTGACTGTCTGAGTTTCTTGGTGCTGCTGTAACAGGGAGCGCCAAAGGTGAGTTTAACAAACAGAAAACAAGTTCAGAAGCCTAAATTTAGGGCACTGGCTCTAGGGGAAAACTGTTGTCTCTGAAGGGAGGTCTTCATACCTTTTCCACTTCTGTTGCTTATTTCCTTGTTGATCTTCATGTGATGACCTGGTATCTACTTTCCTCCACTGGCGTAACCCTAACCCTAACTCTAGTCTTTGCTTCTGTGCCCAAACTACTCTTTTTGTATCTCAAAATTGGTATGTACAAGACACACCTTATACTTAAACGGACTCACTAACATAACAAAGAAAGACCCATTTTTATAAGGGACTGCATCCATAGGTATAGGAAGGTGTTAGTATTTTCAGCACTTTTTGGGAACTGGAACAATTCCATCCATAACACAGTCTGCCAGTTGGGGGTGCTGTTCTTGTCCTTTTGGCTTCTGTCACTTCACACTTGTTCTTCTCTGGCTCTCCAAGATGCAATTCTGCAGGAAGGAACATGGATCGCTAGCTGTTACACAGGAGAGAGTTGGGCAGTCTCCTCCTGTGCGATTAACTGCCTCTGAAAACCCTCTGGAGGGTCAGCTCTGACTCTACAGTACACCACCACCACCACCACCACCACCATCAGATGATAAATTTAGCCAGGATCTTATGCTACGAGATTAACTGTTGGGATGTGAATGCTGTTGAATGTTCTACTGGATCAGAGTCAGTATTTGAACCCAGATCAATACTCTACTTGCTGTAATAAAATTTATTATGGCTAGTACAAGTGTCAAGGACTCTCCTTCATAGGGTTGCTATGAGTTGGTGCAACTTGACGGCACTTAACAACAATAGTACACAGTACAGGCTTGTTTAAGAAATTTCTTTTTGGTTCACAAAAAGTGAACGCATTTTCCTTATTGAAAAATTGTTTTACCTACAAGTGGTGATGCAGGGATCTAAGATCCTTTTGTTACCCTTGCAGTGTGGCCATGGTCATCTACCTCAATCTGCTTAAAGGAGGAAAGTCATAGCAATGGAGCTCGGGATTTTCTATTTTTTTTTTTAAAGTTTGTCTATACTGACAAGTATGTACATTATTGCTGCTCAAATTCTATTCACTGTACAGCAGTCACATGGGTTTGCCTAACAGCAAGGGATTATGGGAAAATGTATTTCAATGATATATCTGGGAAAAGAGGAAATAAGTTTAGTCAATAGAGGAGCCATCATGCTGCAAGATCAAATTTAAAAGGATAAAGAGTTTTGTGGATAGGAGAAAAGTAAGTTAGGGATGACAATAATGATCTTCCTGGTTCTAAAGCGTTTGGAACAGTCATCAGCTGTTAAATCATGGTAGTATCTAGACTTAAAAAACTGTCTTGATCCACATGGAAGAGTCCTCAGATGAGACGCAGCATGCTCTAATTTCCAGTTTTGTCTTTGTTGAACTCACTATGGGACTGAATAGAAGGAACTTGATGTTTATGATTTAATGTCCTCATCTGTAAACGGCAGTCATGACACATCCTCTGATTTCCTGACTTATATCAGGCCTAGCAACATCATAGTCATTTTAAGAAACTAAAACAGTGATTGGAAGAGAATATGCTTAAGTGAGGTAACAAGAAAACTCCTACCCCACTGGGATATAAGAACAAAATTTAGGGAGAGTGTAAATAACTTTAAGGAATCCATATGAAACAAAACTGAGGTTGTAGGAAGAAGAAACCCCAAATTTGGAAAATGTTTGGTTAAGACTCTATAAGTGAGTTTCTTCCTGCCTCTGAATACATTAGTTCTCTCTGTACCTTCGTTTCTCTTGTCCAAAACACAAGGATTAAGTGAAATACATTTTTCATGGGTCAACCCCAAATGGGTATGTTTCTGATAGTGTCTTTAGTTCTGTTCATGTGCAGAGAGCCCTGAAGCTTTAAACACCTACACTGGTGACTTTAGTACTCACTGGTGGATTAGACACATCCAACGACTCCTAGCATTTCCGTGCAGATGTCACTCAAGCATTCAAGACAATACCACTATTCTCCCTCCCCACCCCCAAAGCCTTTTCCTTCTGCCGTCTTCCTCAACTCAGTGAAAAGTTGTTAGTCTGGGAGTCTCCCATGACCCTTTGCTTTCACATGCCTCCCGTATCCCAGAAGGTCCTGTGCTCTTTCTCTAGTAAACCAACTAAGTCTTACCCCTACCTGCCAACATCCTAGTGTAGGCTACTGTTACCTCTTCTGTGTCCTGGACTAACCATCACCGTGCTTGCCCCCTTAACCAAGAGAGTGTCAGGACATCAGTTTGGATTTATAGTGACTTCATGAGAATCAGAGTAGAATCATATACTTCAAGTTTTCAATGATTGATTGCTACTGCCTCTGATTTTTTTAAATTTTTTTTTTATTATTTTAGGCTTTTCTCCTCTCAAAAGTGGATGGCCTTGAGCCTTAGACTAAGGGTTAAGGTAGAGTGGCCTGCTCGAGGGTATGACTTTAAAATCATTGATGATGTCTGTGGGTTGGTCTGAGGCCTGGGGCTGTGGAGGAATCTCCCTCCACTCTGGTAACTGGCTCGCTGGCAGTCGTCTTGGTGGCAATCAGACAAGGGAAGTTTCTGGCGTCCATTTGTTGTGTATTACGGTTCTTTTCTCCCATCAAAAGTGGGTGGCCTTGATCCTTAGACTAAAGGTAAAGGTGGAGTGGCCTGCTTGAGGGTGTTGACTTTAAAATCCTGTTGGGCCCTCAGTCCAAATTTATTCATTTTAGAAGAATATTCTTTTTAAAGACATAGCAATCATTTGTCTACTTGCTGTACTGAACAACTTGGAGTTGCTGTGATGCTGAACACTATTCCACAGTCGTGTCAAATACCATAATGGTTACCCATTATATAGAGTGCTTGGATGAGCTTCCAGACTCATTCATGTTGGGAAGCAGGAGTGGCATCCACTTCCTTAACTGGATCCCTCTGGAAACTCTACACACTCTCTTATAAATGTACAGAAATTATGTTAATTATGAAACAGACTTCAGGTCTTTTGTGCAAAGCTTAGTCTGATTCTTACTAGATTCGACAACAGTTAATCACTGCTAAATGGGGCTAGTGCTGTTATAGGTGGAGGAACACTCTTCCACTTTGCACATCACTCTTTGTCAATGTGCTGTATGAGGTCACCTGGGTTTGCTATGATGCTGAATCTTGTGCCATGGGGATATCAAAGGTCATAATGGTTTCCCATTGTGGACATTGTTTTCTGGAGCTTCTAGTTGTAAAGCATGTTGGGAAGCAGGAATGGCATCCACTTCCTAAACCACATGCCTCTGGAAACTCTATGAACTTGAAGAAACAACAATAGCTATGGAAAGGCATTAGGTCTTTTGTTCATAGAGTCGCTATAAGATGACCACGACTTGATGACAATCAACAAAAACAACATACTGACTTATTTACAAAGTACAAATACATTGTTTTTCACATAAGATCTTTCCCACTTAATTCACCCCCACATCAAATTGTGCGATCCTTTGGTAAACACCCCCTCCCTACCCACCCTCACCCCTCTGCTTCCACCTTTCCCCTCCTTGAATCCTCCTCCTCATTCTACAATAATGGTTTTACATAATATTTATCCTTGTGGGACTGAGTTAGTTCATTCCACATAATGTTCTCCAGTCCCTCCCAAGT
>NW_006399856.1:2843229-2845111 GCF_000299155.1 Elephantulus edwardii | reverse complement strand
TTTATCACCTTACTGGTGGTCTTGGGTTACAGCTGCTTGCCTTCTTGCTCCTGAGGTCCGCGACAGTTCGCCCCGAGCCTGGGGCCAAGCGCATCCCTCTCCGGGCAGAAGGCCACGACGGCTCGCCCCGGACAGAGGGCCGAGGGCAGCCCACCTCGGGCAGAGGGCCACGACGGCTCACCCCAGGCAGAGGGCCGAGGGCAGCCCGCCCCAGGCAGAAGGCCACGACGGCTCGCCCCGGGCAGGGGGTCGCGACGGCTCGCCCCGGGCAGAGGGCCGTGAGGGCTGAAGTAGTCTTTTTTTAAAAAAGAAGAAAAAGTGTGTGTGTGTACCGTCAAATTGGATCTGACTGGTACAGGAGACTGCCCCTCCTTCTCCAGCAGAGCATGAAGTAGAGTCTGGGTTCCCCCCCCACCCCCAGGTGCCTGTCGGGGCCTGGGTTTCAGCTGTCCACACCACAGCAGTGGACAATGAGCTTAAAGCCCCTGATGGCTCTGGGCGCTGACTCTCACCAGTGGCTGTGGATGAAGTCACAGGCGATTTTCAGCCAGCGCCGGGAGGAATAACATTCTTATGAACATTGGTGTTTCTCATTTTCTCAGGGTATATTCCAAGCAATGGATTAGCTGGGCCATATGGAATTTCTGTGTTCAGCTTTTTTGGGAAGCACCAAACTGCTTTCCAGAATGGCTGTACCATTTTACAGTCCCACCAAAAATGTATAAGACTTCCTGTCTCACCACATCCTCTCTAACATTTATTACTTGCTGCCCTGTTAAACTTTGCCACTGCTACAGGTGTATCTTCTGATCTGCCTCCAGGTGAACCCGAACTTCCAAACTTTTGGTTAGCAGATGAACACATTAACCATTTGTACTAACCAGAGACCTCCTGGGCCTCTTATCATTGGTTGTTGTTTTTTTTTCCATGACACTCAGAGTTTGTTCTTTTTTTCTTGCCTTCACTTTCTAATGACTTCTTCTCACTTCTGGAATAAAATCAAAGTCCTTCACCTACAGGGCCCTTCAGTATCTGCCCCACTGGGTTCTCTCACCTGATCTCAAATCCTCTCTGCCACTTTTGACATCTCAGCTCTCACCATGGTGGCTGCTCTTCTATATAGCAGACTTTCCCCCCTTTTCCATGATGGCTGCACTTTCTGTCCCTTTTTGGGAAAAGGCTTCCCCATCCTCCTCAAGTTCTTTACCCTCTATCCTCCAACCCCTGTCACTTGGATTGAATTATATTTCAAGTACGCATCACTTCTTTCATCATTTCTTCACTTGTTTCTTTTCTCTCTCTCTTCACTAGAACATAGATTCTCTAAGAGCTCGGGCTCTTCAATCTTGTTTACAACTATATTCCCTGTGACACATAGCAAGTGTTTAGTCAGTATGAATGAAAAGATTGAGTCACGGAGAGAAGCTGACCCCAGAGCCTCTGCAGAGATTACTGTGGTTTTCTTCAGTGGAAAATAAAGACACCTTGGGACTTGAGTCTCCATGGCCAAGGGTGAACCAGGGCTGCTGTCTCCCAGCCTAGGATGGTGCCACCTGGTCAAGGCACGGGGCTCTGACCCTGGAGACCAGCTGTCTGCGGCCTCAATCAGATCCTGGTACCCAGAGTTCGGTGCTCCCCCTTTTCCTCTTGGCTACCATAGAGGGTATATCTTGGCTTCTTATCCAAGCCACTTGCTCTTGCCGTTGATGAATGACTCAGCAGGTTCTGCTCCTCCCTGTGGTCAGCTGCCCTCCCTCAAGAATCCTCACTGCTAGTTCAGACCAGTCTGGGAGGCCTTGTCTACCTTCTGAAAGAACCTTCACATTTCCCCTTGGTCTGAGAAACAAACAGTCCTCATGTCTTCTTTTTTTGCGGGGGTGGG
>NW_006399856.1:2830671-2843129 GCF_000299155.1 Elephantulus edwardii | reverse complement strand
TTTTATTAATTTATTCTTCCCCACTCCACTTTACACTACATCTCTTGTTTCAGATTATTGCCATACGCTTAATGTCTAATCATACATTCCTTTCAAACAGTTCTTCTCCTCATCTGTTCAAATGTAGTGGTCATTATCTATCCACTCTTTTCTTTTTTTAAAAATTTTGTTTTATTAATTTTAATGAACATTTACAAACATTTTGGATTTCCATTCATTCATTGTTGTACTATTTTCCCTCTACTTATTGGGAGAATTATCTATCTCTTTTAACAGCACGGCAACCATATGAGACTCATTGTATAGATGAGGAAACTGAGAGCGCAATAAGGTGGAGTCACTGGTTCAAAGTTAACCTAAGCCAGGAAGCAATAAAGCCAAGTTAAGTTGTCTGCCTTCAGAACCCTACGTTGCTTCTAGTTAGTCCAAACACTAGAGAATTAAGGAAGCTGAAGCCCATTGGGAAGAAATGAGCAGGCCCAGATCATAAAGCCTGTGAGTGGCAGTGCTGGAAGCATTTGCAAAGACTGAACTCCAAGGACCTTTTCTTCCTACCAGGCTGCCTCCCTAGGATTGATGCTAGTTTGGGCCATTGCTGCTGGCTGTCCTTGTTACCTGGATGTGTTTTCTAACTCCAGAGGCAGCAGATGCCTGGTGGTTGACTCCCTGGGGAATAGCCAAGGAAGGTCAACTCACTAGCTTGCAGACCCAGCACCTAAAATAAACCAGGCAGCAACCCCAAATGGAAACCAGGCAGCGAGCCCAATAGAAATGGCATAACCTTCCAACTGCCAGGGACCAGATGCAGTGCAGACTCCCAGGTCGCCGTCGCGCAGTCCCTAGCAGAGCACGCAAACAATTCCTATCTGTGGTTTCTTCCTTTTCTTTTAAAGACACTGGTCCTATCATTCTGGTTCTAGTCTTTGGGGCTGGCAGGAGTTGAGGGAACTAAGAGCCAAGAGACCTTTGGATTATGATGGGGAGAAAGTGAGGGATAGTCTTCAGATTGTTGGTTTCTTAACTTGACTGGTTATCAGAATCCCTAGGGGAGTTTTTCGTAATTTCCCAGGTTTTCTCCCAGGCCTGTAGAATCAGAATGACTGGGAGTCAGGCCTGGGGTTCTGTATTTTCACTTATTCCCCAGATAAAAAAAACACTGAAGTTCAAGTTTGTGAACTACTGTCCTTAATATGCTCCTTGAGGACTATTTCCATTTGTTGGGATGTTTGATTTTTCTCTCCCAGCCTCGGCTCTCACTTGCCTGAGAGATTTTTGTTTTCACTTGTGCAATTTAAGCTCTCAATTTTCCATATCCATAGCCTCATGGGTTGGTGTGATAAATGCATTGAATGGGTTTTCTTTTTGTTTTTTAGGTTTCCTCATTCCCCCAAAAAACAATGGCTCTAAGTGTTTCTTTAAATCGAAATTTAGGCAGGCTTTGATCTCTGAGAGGGATAAATCCCTAGAGGAGTCAGTTCTGAGGAATTTTGTTGCTTAAGAAGTCTGTCTCCAAAGCCATTAGTATCCAAGGCAGGCTATAAAAGTTAGAGGTTGTTGGGGTAACTTCAGCCTCCAGGACATATGCTATTGTATTTAAATTTCTTGTACACCAACAGCTGGAAAGACCTGTTGAAAGAGGTGAACCTCTTTCTTCTTTTGCTTCTTTAAAATGAGATTGGAAAGCTATTTTCTTCTGGTTGACTCCAGATTCGAGTCTGTGTTAGCTGGGGAGTTGACATTAATTTTTCTCCTTTCTTCTGCTCAAGATGAGGTCCAAAGACTTGGGTGGAATGGTGGATCTTCAGAGAGGATTTCTGTTGTTAGATGCCACCTCGTTGATTTGAACTCACGGCAGCCCTATGAACAACAGAACAAAACATTCCCAGGTCCTCCACTAGCTTCAAAACCATCACTATGTCCGAGTTCCTTGCTCTGGCTCCTGTGTATTTGGAATGTTTTCTAAGCTAGAAGCCCAGCTTCCGTCTCTACCTCAGACAATATTCTCTTATGATCCAAGGAGTTGTCATTGATTAATTTTTTTTTTAATAGATTGCCAGTCCTCTTCTTAGCCTCTTTTATTAGCTCTAAGTTCTGTTAATCCTGCTGAGACTGAAGGGCCCCGTCAGAACTGGAGGCGAGGATTTAGACTTTGCTTTCTGCCCGTGCCTTTATGGACTTGGATCTTTTCTAACCACAGTCTTGGGGACCAGGCCGATTCGCAGCACTGAGCTGTGTTGCTGAGCACAGGCCCCCTAGTTATCAGCCACAGGGGAGCAACTGGGCATGTCTGAAACGAATGCCTGGGATAGCTTTAGTGCTCTGCATTTCCAATTAAAAGTTCAGCCAAGAAAGAAAAATGAACAGCATACAACCCAAGACTTTTTGGGCTCAGTGGACTCTGGCAAAGCGTTCCAGTGGGATTCTGGGATGGCTTTCAAGAGCGATGGTGGCTTCTCTTGGACTTTCCCATGACAGATTCCAACACAGCCACTGCTCTGCAGATGTTCCCTCAGGACCAGGATGTGGAGAAGGCCCATCACAATAGCGGCTACTGCTGCTGCCAAGGCCAAGAGGTCAGAGCTCACGCCAGACGCGTAGCCACAGAAAATGGCGTCCATGGCAAGCCCTGAAATTTGCCCGCATCCAAACATCTGATACCCATATTTCAGATATTATTGCCATCATATCAGTTCAGAAAACCTGTCAAACTGGGGAATCTTTTTATTCGAGACACTGTAACACAACATGAAAATCACTACTGAATCTCCACTAAATGAAACTTGGTTTATGACGTGCCCAAATTCATTCCCCTCCCACCCAATGTCTTCCTTTTTTGCAAGAGGGTACAGTCTGCCTCAACCCATGTTATTGCTGTTGTTAAGTGCCATCGAGTCAAGTAGGAATCATAGCAACCTTATGAACAACAGATCTGAACCGTCCTGTCTGTCGTCATCTTCACAATCTCTGACATACTTGATCCCATTGCTGCACTGGCTGTGCCAATCCATCTGGCTGAAGGGCTCAGTCCATGGGAGCTCTCAGATTATTAGACTATTATTATACAAGTATTAGATTTAACTAGCTGAATAATCTTTCCTAGCTGCTAATGGAAGCAATGAAGGCTGATAGAAACTGCTTGATGGTGCTCCTTTCAGACAGTGTGCAGGGCCCATGCTGTACCTGCCATACTTCATGGATGCCTTTGGTTTATGCAAACTCTGGGTACCACCCTTCACCGAGCTCTCACTTTCTCTTCAGCAGGTGATTGGGGAAACTCCATTACATTTCTCCTCCATGATGTGAGGGATCAGGCATGGCTAGATTAAAAGAGGAAGAAGTATGGGGAGATAGAAGAGGTTGTATAAAGAGGCTACACAGTGAGGAATGTCCAGTTAATTTCTTCCAGCCTGTGAGCACACTCAATTCATAGGGCATCTGCTCTACATCGAACTCATTTTGAGGTGCTGCCATGTTGAGTAAAGAATTGATCAACTCAACTGAAAAGACAAAGTTACTGCTCTTTGCTGACTAGGTAGGAACTTACATAATCCAGTTGAAAACTCCAGGCAGTAACTTAGTTCCATGAAGTGGTCTAACTCCTAATTAACCTCGTGAACCGTGGTGCTCCTCAAGGCTCTAGAGTAGAAGATGAGAGGCTTCCTTGGGATTGCAAATGTCTTTTCTTGTTAGAATTCAAATCCTGAAATATCCCCCCATTGTCTTTTGCTCAGCTCTTGTCTCTTTTCTGTCCCCATTCTGTCTCTCTTCTGCTTCCTCCACCCCTTCCATTAACTCAGAATGTTAAGACTATCTAGGTTCACCCTTGAGTGTCTGCCTTCTGATCAAACTCCTCTTCGTCAATTCCTTTCCCGCAGGGAAGATAGAAATGTGTCAGCTTCTTGAATTACATTTGGGAAAGTAAAGCTCGACATGGAGCTGTTGTTCTTGTTGTTATATGCTGCCCAGTCAATTATGACTCACAGCGGCCCTATGAACAGCAGATCAGAGCCTTGCCCTGCCCTTCACCAGCCACACAATCTACATGTTACTTAAGCCCATTGTTGCAGTTACCACCACAACTCCTCTAGGGCCATCCTCTCTTTTGCTGACCCTCTGCATTTTCCAGCATGATGTCTTTTTCCAAGGACTGAACCTTCCTGACAACATGCCCGAAGAACGTGAGACAAAGTTTCACCGTCCTTGCCTCTAAGGAGCATCCTGGTCATACTTCATCTAAGACAGACGGCTTTGTCCTTTTGGCATTCTGTGGGAAATACTGAGTAGAGGATGACAAAGAGGGGAAAAAACCCTCTGGCTCTCTTGTCTTTTAAACGACCCTGTTCTAGCTTCTGTAGATCTCTGTGGCTTCAGAAGTCCCAGAGCTGCCTCTAATAAGAACTCATTCATTAAATCATCTGTTTTCTTTTGAAAAATCATTTTTATATAAGTGGTAGGAGTTACACAGCCAATGCCAGGGTATGTGGTTCGAATCCACCAGCTGCTCCATGTAAGAAAGAGGAACGATCTCATATCGTGTGATTTACTGCCCCTGAGAATCAACTGGAGGGTCTGCTAAAGGCAGTCTTGGCCTTGAGACACAACAAAAACAACAATCAATAAGTAGGGATCTCTGGTGGGCTAGTGGGAAAGGAGTTGTGTTGCCAATTCAAAGGTAGGTGGTTTGAACCCTCCAGCTGTTAGAAAGATGAGCTATATCCTCCCATGGAAATGACAGCCTCTGACAACCTTCCGGAGGGTCACTGGTTTCCACTCGATGGCAATAGATTGAGTTGAATCAATGAGTATTTAACGGCTTCCATGTAGCCATTCTTTAATCAACTACTCTAAGGGATATGAAAAGAAAAAAATTCAAAGACATTTCCATTTCAACTAGTGCCTTGGATTACGACTCATTTCAAGACTATATTCTAGCATTTGCTTAATAGACTTTTGGGAATTTGGAGACCAGTCGCCTTTCATCATTACTGCCAATGCTGTAGAGATAGTATCTCTTTATTTATCAATTCAACAAATATTTTTTGGGCACATATTGTCTTCTAGGTGTTAGAAATGTGATAGCAGCCAAGGCTTTCATTATGACTTGACCTCAGAGAGCCGATGCTTGGTGAAGATAGAGATGAACAGACAGGGACAAAATAATCCAACTCTGAGAAGCATTATGAAGGGAAAAATGAGGATGTTAGACAATATAGTAATAATAATAATGTCCCAAAGTGGGATGTTGCATGAAGTCTGTGTGTGATCAGTCAATAGCAATATGAAAGTAAGAGTGCAAAAGAAAAAAAAAAGATTTCCTAAGTGGAAGAAAGACCATAAATGATCCCATTATTTATTATTGCATCACACTACTCTAATCAGAACTGTGTAGACAACCATCCATTATTCCATGTCTCCACTGCATGACCGAGCTCTGCTGCTGCTTGGCTCTTCTTTGAGCCTTTCATGTAATTGCAATCAGCAGCTGGAATGGACTCATTTGCAGACTTGTGTGACTTGAGTACTCAAGATAGTCTCTTCATTCACGTGTCTGATGACTAGGCGAGGCTGTGGAGGTGGCTGGCACAGCTTGAGACAGGCTGTCAATGCTCTCTTCATACAGTTACTCTGTGAGACGAGCTGGGTTTCCTGGTAACATGGAGAAGTCAGGTTAGCCAGACTTCCTTTTGGAGGGCTACTTTACCCCAGAGTTAACAGGGAGGAGGAAACTGCCTGTCGTCTTAAAGACGAGGCCAGAGTGTGGCTTAAGGTCATTCCAGAAACATCCAGTTAATCAGAGAAGTACAGACCGGCCAGATTCTAGGACGCGGAGGATTAGCCTCCATTACTCAAAAGGAGAAAGGTTGGTGCCTCCAGGGAAGAGAGGAATCTCTGGTGCCTGTTGTGGAGACAAATTACCACAACACACAAAGGTTTTGAGACACAGAAACTATTTACTGTGTAAAAGAACTGGAAACACAACTACTATTGCTTACAGGTAGGGAAGGTGGCAGGAGACGAGGAGGGAGTGTTAGATGTGTGGCATGCCTGCACAGAAGGCGTAGTAGGGAGTTTGAATCTTTTTCAGCGTCAATAAAGCCTTTAGATAATCCTAGGGTCAGTCCCTCCTTTTCCCACTCTCGTATCCATCTCCACGTCCTATTAGGAAGTTATTTTAGAACCTAGTGCTGATCATAACTCATGGTTGTTGTGTTGCTGAAAAATGACACCGATGTGTCAAATGTGATAATGGTTACTCACAGTAAACAGTGTTTGGTGGAGCTCCCCTATTAAAATACGCTTGGTAGCAGGAGTGACATCCACTTCCAAAATGGCTCACCTCCGGAAACCCTATGAATCTGGAGAAACAATGAAAGTTACACAAGTGTTCAGGTCTTTCATTTATAGGGTCGCTATGAGTCATCAATGACTCGACGGCACTTAACAACAACAACAAACAGTGCTGATCAATGTATCTCTCTGGCTCCCAAACCTTCAGTGAGTCCCCACCACCCCACTGAACTGGGCGCAGTTCTCCAGCCCAGCCACCAGGGCTCTCTGCTAAGTCATACCCTTGCACAGCTTTTCTCCTAACATGTCAAATTAGACTCTTGAGCTGTGTCTCCCTGTCCCCTTGCCTGGTTATTTCAGTCACTCTGATTGGAAGACCCTCTCATACCCCTTCTCCATCTGTTAATACCCTAGCGTTCTTCTGAAACTTACCTCCAATGTCACTTTTTCAGATGGAGAGTGACCATCCTTGACACCATCCTGGTTCTTCCTGATACAAAGCAGAGCCAATTTTAAAATTTATTTAAATTTGATTTTATTAGTTTTGTGTGTGTACCCTCCAATCAGATCTGACTGGTACAGGAGGAGATTGTCCCTCCTTCTCCAGCAGAGCATCTTGTGAGTTCGAATTGCACTGCTCTAGCATTGCACAGCAGCTTCCTGCCACTAGGCCACCAGAGCTCCTTAGCAGAGCCAATTTTTGGGGGTGATGGTGTTACATTTCTACTAGTCTAGCTTGCATTTTCACAGGCCACCTCCCCACTTGACTGCAGGTCTTTGAGTACAGGGAACATGGGTCTCTTGCTGCTTCTGACTCTTAGCTCTGTCCCTTGCACACAGCAATGGTTTATTTGATGCCTGTTAAATGGAACAGTAGTTTCTCTGGGCCATCAGGCTTCTGTTATCTTTTTCCTTTCCCATGGCAAGTTGCAAACGTTCAACTTTGAGCAACCCCTGGTTCATGGCCCAAGGTTCTGGGTAGGGCTTTCCCCTAGGATTATGTCGGTGTTGGTTCCCAGCCGTTCAGGTCTGTAGCGGCCAGAGCCAGGTCTCAAAGAGATGGAGAACTTCTGATTGCACAGGCTCCCCTGGCTCCCTCTTTCCAGCAGCCTTGTCCTTGTTTTCATTGGCAGAAAGAAGTACTTGGTCACCACTTCGTCTTCCATTTATAGACATATATGCATATTTGTTATTCTTTTTACAAACTGACAGCATTCTCCACTCAGAATAGGAAGAGAGTGACCTGAGGGCTGTGCAAAGCAGAGAAAGCATTTAACACAAGCCTTCAGGGCTTTCCACATGTTTTCTGTCCATGTTGAAGAATGGAGACTCTTCTTTCTGCATCTGCTACTTTTTACTGCATTCTCCAACTGTGCCATGAGTTCTTCAGACTTTACTGGTCGCTTACCAGTAGTGAAAGGAAGGTTGGAAGTTGGACGATGATGTAACAAAGCCTTTTGCCACCTAAACAAGAAGATGCGTGTGACTCCCTGCATTGAGTTCATGCTTACAGAGACTGTGGGTCTTTTTTCGACAACCAGGTGCCCTGTGGCCAAAAGTGATTGTTCTTGTTATTAGCTGCCATCCATACGCCTATGACTTATGATAATTGATGTACAGTGTGCAAGACCATTCATTGTGATCCATGAGATCTTCAGAAGAAGGTTGCCATGGCTTTCATCATAGTCTTTAGTCCAGAAGCTCTGTTAGCACATGTTGTTAGTTAGGTGCTGATGAGACAAGTACAATTTATAGTGACCCTGAGAACAACTGATCTGAAATCTGTCCTACCTTGTGCTGTGCTCATCATTTCTGACATGCTTGAGTCCATTGTTGGAAGTCACCATGTCAATCTATCTCATTAAGGATCTTCCTCTCTTTTACCTACTCTTTTCCACTTTTCCAACCATGATGTCCTGTTCCAGGGAACAGCCTCTTCTAACAACATGTCCAAAGTATATGAGATAAAGCTTTGTCATCTTTGCATCCAAGGAATATTCTGACTGTACTTTCTCTAAGATATATTGTTTCTTCTTTTTGCATACCATGGGATGGATGTTCAGTACTCTTCTTCAATACTGTAGCTCAAAGACATCAATTCTTCTTTTGTCATCCTTATCCATTGCCCAGCTTTCAGATGCATAGCAAGTGACTGAAAATAGTATGACCTGAGTCAGGGGCACCTTAGTCTTCAGACTGACATCATGGCTCCCAAATAATTTGGAGAGGTCCCTGTCTACACACTTTCCCAATGCAATATGCCCTGACTATTGGTACCAAGGGTATTGATTGTGGATCCAAGTAAGATAAAATAGCTCACAATTATGTAAATCTTTTCTCCACCTATCATGATAATTGTTCTTGATGCTGATATGTAATCCTTCTTGAAGACACTAGTTTTTGATCTGCTGCTGGTGCTTTGAGTTCTCACGTTAGCACATAAAATCATGACATCTGTATATTGTAGTTTATTGATGAGTCTTCCTTGAATTCTGATACCACATTTTTCTTTATAGACTAACTTCCTTAATGATTTTCTGAGTATAGAGATTAAATAGGTATGGAGAAAGGATATAACCTATAGCACTTTTCTTCATTTTAAACAATGTAATATTCCTTTGCTCTATTTGGACAACAGCTCTGTGGTCCAGGTATAGGTTTCAAATGAACACAATTAATTAAGCATTCTGAAATTTCCATTCTTTTCAATATTAGCCACACAGTCAAATGCCTTAGCATAAGCTGACAATATCTGCTAGTATTCTCTGCTTTCAACCAAGATCCATCTGACATCAGCAATGATATTCCTGGTGGCACAGACTCTTTTAAAGACAGTTTGAACTTCTGGCAGTTCTCTGTAAATTACTGGTATAGTAGTTTTTGGATGATCTTCAGCAGTAATTTTCTTTCATGTGATATTAATAATATTGTGTTATAATTTCCACATTCTGTTGGATCACCTTTCTGTTTTCTTTAAATACATTTTTGATTTTAATTGTTATTTTAACAAAAGTTTACAGAAAAGTTAGATTCATTCATTCTTTGTTGCACATTTTACCCCGTCTCTCTTCCTCCTGCCTCTCCAAGTTGACTTTTATTTTTTATACTAGTTTATTTACAAAATTCGAATACATTGTTTTCAAGAACAGAATCTTCCAGTTTCCCTCACCCCCCATCAAAGTGTACAACTCCATTATAACTCCCCCCATCCCCTCGCACATTCTCATCCATATGCTTCCACCTTCTCCTATGACCCTTGGATCCTTATACTCATTCTACAATAATGGTTTTATACAATATTTGTCCCTGTGCAACTGAGTTAGTTCACTCAGCACCATGTTCTCCAGTCCCTCCCAAGTTTGGTAACAATTTACAAAATCATTGCTCCTGTGTGCTGTGTAGCATTCCATTATATGAATGTACCATAATTTCTCTCAATCCATTTATTTGTGGTTGGACATTTGGGCTGTTTGCATGCTCTGGTGACAGTGAATAATGCTGCTATGAACATTGGTGTACAAATCTCAGTTTGTGCCTCAGTTCTCATATTCTTAGGGTATATTCCAAGTAGTGGAATAGCTAGGTAATAATGGAATTTCCATATTCAGCTTTATGAGGAAGCGCCAAACTGCCTTCCAGAATGGTTGTACCATTTTACAATCCCAACAATGTATAAGAGTTTCTTTCTCACCACATGTTCTCAAATATTTATTATTTGCTGCTGTTAAACTTTGCCACTGCTACTGGAGTGAGATTATATCTCATTGTGGTTTTGAGTTGCATCTCTCTTATTGCCAGTGATTTGGAGCATTTCTTCATGTGTTTGTTTGCCATTCAGATATCTTCTTCTGTAAAAATTCTTTCCATTTCTTTTGCTCATTTTCTAATTGGGTTATCAGTCTTTTTCTTCTGGAGGCCCAGGAGTGTTCTGTAAACTTTTGTTATAAGACTCTTGTCTGAGATTGCATTAACAAATATTTGTTCCCAGTCTGTTGGATTTCTTTTCACGCTGTTGGAAAAAGTTTTTGATGCACACATGGATTTAATCTTTAGTAGGTCCCTTGTATCAATTTTATCCTCTTCAGATTGTACATTTCAGGCTGTATTTGGCAGTCTCTTTATACCTTGGACTAACACTTCTAAGCTTGATCCCAGTTTGTTTCTTATGAATTTTATGATTTTTAGCTTTACTCCAGGTCTCTGACCCACCTTGCGTTGATTTTTGTGTATGGTGTGAGATGTGGATCCTATTTCAGCATTCTGCAGGTGGAAGTCGAGTTTTGCCAGCACCATTTGTTGAAGAGGTTATAATTTCCCCATTTGATAGCTTTGATTTTCTTGTCAATTATCAGTTGACCATAGATAGCTGGGTCTATTTCTGTGTTCTCAGTTTTGTTCCATTGATCTGTGTCCCTGTCATTGTACCAATATCATGCTGTTTTGGTTACTACTGCTATGTAGTAGGTTTTGAGGTCAGGGAGTACTATACCTCCCACCTCATTTTGGTTTCTCAGAAGTGTTTTATTTATTCAGAGGTCTCTTGCCTCTTCAAATAAGTTTGATAATTTCTTTTTTATTCAGAGGTCTCTTGACTCTCCAAATAAGTTTGATAATTTCCTTTTTAATCTCCTTGATAAAGGAATATGGTATCTGCATTGGGATTGCTTTGAAAGTGTAGATTGCTTTTGGTAGGATTGTCAATTTCACAATATTGAGTCTTCTATCCATGAAAAGGGCATATTTTTTAATTTCTTTAGGCCTTTTATTATGTCTTGCAGAAATGCTCTGTAATTTTGTCTAGGCCTTTGTATCTCTAGTTAGGTTCACTCCCAAGTATCTCAATTTGTGGTTGACTATTGTAAATGGTATTGCTTTCTTGATTTCCTTCTCTGAGTTCTCTTTGTTACTGTAAAGGAATCTTATTAATTTTTTGATACTGATCTTATATCCTACCACTCTACTAAATTGGCCTACTGACTCTTAACGTTTTTTTGTCGAGTCTTTGGGGTTTTCTGTGCACACTATCATATAATCTACATATAGGGACAGTTTAACCATCTCTTTGCCTATCTAGTTGACTTTTATTTCCTTCTCCTATCATATTGCCCTAGCAAACACTTCCAATACAATATTGAGTAGAAGTGGTGACAGCAGGCATCCTTATCTGGTCCCTGTTTGCAAGGAATACTTTTAGTCTTTCTCTATTGAGAATGATGTTGGCTCTTATACTTTTCATTATGTTGGGGAAATTCCCTTCTATTCCAATTTTGCTGAGTGTCTTTATCAAGGAGTCTTAGATTTTGTCAAGTGCCTTCTCTGCATCAATTGCTAAAATCATATAGTTCTTGTACTTTACTTTGTTAATATCGAGAATTACGTTGATTGTTTTTCTGATATTGAACCATCCTTACATACCTGTTATGAATCTCACTTGGTCATGGTGAATTATTTTTTTTTATGTGCTTTTGGATTCTATTGGCTAGGGTTTTAAGGATTTTTGCATCTATATTCATTAAAGATATTGGTCTGCAGTTTTCTTTCTTTCTATTATCTTTGCATAGTTTTGATGTTAGGGTTATGCTTGCTTCATAGTATGACTTTGGAAGTGTTTCTTCTTCTTTTCCAATTTTTTGAAATAAATTAAGTAGAATGGGTACTAAATCCTCTCTTCATCTGTGAAGTCATCTGGTCTAGGACTTTTGTTATAGGAAGTCTTTTTATGATCTTTTCAATTTCTTCTCATTTGATTGGTCTGTTCAAGTATTCTGTATCTATCCTTGTCAATCTGGGCAGGGGATGCATTTCAAGGAATTTGTCCATTTTCTCTAGGTTTTTTAATTTGTCAGAGTATAGCTTTCTGTTATTAGTATATAATATATATAATTATATATGTTATATATAATATGTTGTTGTTATTGTTATGTGCCATCGAGTCACCTGCGACTCATAGCGACCCTATGTACAACAGCCCTAAACTCCTCTCTGTCCTGTGCCAATCGCACTGTCTACAACACTCTCATCCCAATTATCCCAGTCACTGAATCAATCCACCTCATAGAGGGCCTTCCTCTCCTGCGCTGTCCCTCCACTCTCCCAAGCATGATGTCCCTCTCCAAGGACTGGTCTCTCCTCACAACATGTCCAAAGTATGTTAGACGGAGCCTCAGAAT
>NW_006399856.1:2784158-2830357 GCF_000299155.1 Elephantulus edwardii | reverse complement strand
TGTCACCTCTATAACTTCTTACTTGAGTTATCTGTGTCTTTTTTTTTTCTGTTAAATTTGCCAGTGGTTTGTCAATTTTGTTGATCCTTTAGAAAAACCAACTCCTGGTCTTATTGATGGTTTCAACTGTTTTTCTGTTTTCTATCTCATTGATTTCAGCTCTTGTCCTTATATTTCTTTTCTTCTAGAGGTTGTAGTATTAGATTGTTGATCTTTTTCTGTTTGCTGAAGGTGTTGAGTTAGATCATTGATTCTTCTTCTTTTTTCCCTTTTTTATGGGTGTGCCTATTGCTATGAACTGCCCCCTAAGGACTGCCTTAGCTGTGACCCAGAGTTTTTGGGCAGTGGCATCCACTTCCGTAATAGCTTGCCTCCGGAAACCCTATGAACTTGGAGAGAGGATGAAAGGCACCCAAGCGTCAAGGACTCTCCTTCATAGGGTCACTATGAGTCGCCTGTGACTTGACGACACTTAACAACAATAACATCAACAGAGAGAGAAAGAGAGAGAGAGATCAGCTGGCCCAGTGTAGAGAAAACAATGCGACCAAGACAAAGATGGGTGACTTTTAGTTCGCGGTCCTCAGGCCAGTCTTTCATTGTTTTTGTTCAGACATTCCTCTAGGTTGTATAGCCCTGGTGTACAAGTTGCCGTCCTGCGGTCACTTGTGGTTGCTGTGAGGCTGAACACTATGACACGGATGTGTCAAATGTGTTAATGGTTGGCTACCCAATGCGGACAGAGAGTGGGGTGGAGCTCCCCGATTAAACAAGCGTGGAAGGAGGAGTGGTATCCACTTCCATAATAGCTTGCCTTCGGAAACCCTATGAACTTGGAGAGAGGATGAAAGGCACCCAAGCGTCAAGGACTCTCCTTCATACGGTCGCTATGAGTCGCCTGTGACTCGTCGGCACTTAACAACAACAACAACAACATTTATTTTATAACGCAATCATGTTCTAGCAGAGTTATTTAGTTTCCATGTGGGTGGTTTTGTAAGCTTTACTAGTCTCTGGTTAATTTATAGTTGTATGGCATTGTGGTCTGAGAAAATATTTTGTATTATGTCAATGTTTTTTAATTTGTCGAGGTTTGCTTTGTGTCCTAATATATGATCAATTCTAGAGAATGAACTATGTTCACTTGAGGAGAACATGAACTGAGTTTTAGTTGGGTGCAGTACTCTAAATACATCCATAAGGTTGAGTTGGCTGATTGTATAGTTTAGATCTTCTGCAACTTTGTGTTTTTCTTTTGAGTTGACTTATCCTTTGGTGATAGTGATGTATTGAAATCTCCTACCACTATTGTGCTGCTGTCTATTTCTCTCTTCAATTTTGTTAACCATTTTTTTATGTATTATGCAGGGCTATCGTTTGGTGCAAAAATGTTGACCAAGGTTAGGTCTTCTTGATCTATTGTGCCTTTAGTTAGTATGTAATGGCCTTCCTTATCTTTGATGGTGGTTTTTATTCTGCCATCTATTTTATCGGAGATTAGTATTGCCATTCCTGCTTTTTTGAGGTTGCCATTTGCTTGGTATATTTTTTTTCTAGCCTTTGATTTTCAGTCTTTCTCTTCCTTTTTTACAGGTATCTCTTGCAGATAACATATTGATGGACTTTGTTTTTTCATCCATTCTGCTACACTTTTTCTCTGAGTTGGTGTTTTTAGTCCATTCACATTAAGTGTGATTATTGTCAGGCCAAGTGTTACTTTTGCTATTTTGCTGTGTTTCTTTTTCTGTTGTTTCTAGTTATTACGGTTCATGCATTTTCATTTGGCAGCTCCATAGTCAGGACTTCACTTAAAATATCTTATAGTTTTGGTCTTGTTTTTCACAAATTCTTTAAGGTCCTTCTTTTCTGCAAAGAATCTAATTTTCCCTTCATGTTTGATGGAGAGCTTCGCTGGATATAGGATCTTTGGCTGGCAATTGTTATCTTTCAACTTTCTGTGTATGGCATTCCATTGCCTTCTAGCTTGCATGTTTTCTGCTGAGAAACCAGAACTTAATCTAATTGCTTCCCCTTTTGTAGGTAACTCTTTGTTTTTATTGCACTGCTTTTAGAATTCTATTCTTATCTTTTAATTTGAAGAATTCGACTATGTTATGTATAGATGTTTTTCTTTTTGGGCCTAGTCTATTTGATATTCTCTGTGCTTCTTGAATGTGTATTTCCCCATTCTTCAAAATACTTGGGACATTTTCTTCTAGTACTTCTTCTACAATATTCTCAGTGATTTCCCTGTCACTCCCTTGTTCTGGAATTCCATTTATATGTATATTATTCCATTTGATATCATCCCACATAATTCTAATGCTTTCATTTCCTTTGCATCTCATCTCTGATTTTTCTTCTAGTATATTTCTATTGAGGTTCTTGTCTTTCAGCTCACTGACCTTTTCCATCTCTTCAGCACTATTTTTCCCCCTGTCAGCATGTTGGACACTTGTAATTTTGGTCTTAATATTCTGGATTGCATTTTTCATGCTTTTCTGTTATTTAAAATACTTTGTTCGCTGTACCCTCTCTATCTTGTTATGATTTTTTAATTTTTTGTACCTATTTGTATATTCTACCAATTTTTTTCTTCCTTTGTATGTTCATCCATATCTGTTCAAGTTTCTCCTCTTCATATAGTTCTTCTGGAATTCTGTCTCTAAGGTATTTGCTCTCTTACTGACTTCCAGTTTTTCTTCTCACATTTGTATAATTTTCTGTAGCTGATCAAATAACTTTACATCAACTTAATTCTTCTGGTTCTCTCTATCTAGGGTATTCATGAGTTCTGCTTTCTTAGGAGAAAGGTTATTTTGTTTTTTTCCATGAGGCAGATGTAGATTCCTGCTTTCTTGACATTATGGGAGTTTTTTCTTTGTAGATATTAGGTTGTTGTAACTATAAAATTACCCAGGGCACAGCAATACTTTGTGAAGTGCCTAAAAATTTGTGCTCTTTTCTGACAGCAGTGTTTTCCCCAAAGTACCAGAATGACAAAGGTGGAAGCCTGTATTCCCTTCTGGAAGTGGCTTCTCACCTCCCTCAAGGTGGCTAGGTCCTCCCTGTTGCTTGAGCTTAAGGAGTCCTGTGTGGTCAAACTAGACAGCAGTTTTTCCTCCCTAAAGTACTGTGGGAGCAGCACCACTTCCTGCTGCACAGTGCCATTTATTGCCAGCAGCCTGACCACCTTTCTTGAGAATGGAAACAAATATGGATCTCTTCCAGTGAGTTGGCCAGGCAACTGTCCTCCAAAGTAGTTTCTTCCACAGTAGTAAGCATAGCACGTCCAGGGCTACAGCTGTTAGTTGTAACATTTAAATTGGTATCCCATTGATTCCTGAGATCTGACTTTTTACCAATGCTTCAAGTGCAGCTTGGACTTCTTCCTTCATTACCATTGGCTCTTGATCATATGGTACTTTCTGAAATATTCCAATGTCAACCAGTCCTTTTCAGTACAGTGACTAGTGACTCTCTGTATTCCCTCTATCTTTTTCCTAGGCTTCCTGGATCATTCAAAATTTTGATCAAATATCTCTCAGTATGCAACTAGAGGCTTGAGTTTGTTTTTCAGTTCTTTCAGCTTGTAAAATACCAAGTGCATTTTCTTCCCTTTTTATTTTCCAATTCCAGCTCTTGGCGTATTTCAGTATTATACTTTGCCTTGTCTTCTTGAGCTGCCTTTTGAAATATTCTACTTAGCTTGTTTACTTCAGCATTTCTTTATTTTTGCTTCTTGATAATCTACTGCAATCTTCTGAATCTCTTCTGATATCCATTTTGTCTTTTTCTTTCTCTTCAGTGTTTGTAATGACCCTTTGCTCTCTTCATGGACAATCTTCTTGATGCCATCCTATAACATTTAGCGTTTAACATTTGTTAACACAACATCTAAAGTTTGTGTTAAAAAACACAAAGTGTGACTTTATATATGGACCCAATCTGAGAAACTGCATAGGAATCATCAATCATTGACAACATCTGTGGAAGAAATCCTTGGAGAAGCTCAATGTCTGCAGTCAAAATAAGGCCAGGCGTTGACTCTGGAAAAGAACATCAATTACTCATGTGCAAGTTCAAGTTGGGGCTAACGAGAATGAAAACAAGGTCACAAGAGCCAAAATATGACCTTGAGTCTATCCCACCTGAATTAGAAAGTAATTCTTAAGGATAAGTTTGAGGCATTAAAGACCAGTGATCAAAGACCAGAGGAGAAATTAAGCACCACAGCAACATACAAACCACCACTGCACAAGAGTTTGAGGTGCATTGGACCAGATCAAGTCTGAGTCTCCTCCATGGAAGGTGAGAATTTCACTACTGAAATTGGAGCCCACAGAGTCAGCCTGCTTAAACTCAGTGGCCTCCAATTTGCCCATCAGCCAAACTCTAACGGGGTGCAAATGAGTTAACAAATAATAGTAGCAAGCTCTATTGTGCTTACTCTATGCTAGCCACTTTTGAAAGCATTTTGCAAACATTAACTGATGCAACCCTCATAAGAAATCTCTGAAATATTATTATCCCCATTTTTAAGATGAGAAAACTGAGGCAGAGAGAGGTTAGATAACTTCCCTAAGATCACACAGACAGTAAGTGGCATAGCTGGCAGATCTGGGTCTACTTCCTTAACTACTCATAATGCTGCTTTAAGTGTTATCATAGTAAGATGTTTCAAATAAGCTAACAAAATGACTTAGTCTTCTTACCTCTCCACCTGTGCTGTCAATGACAATGATTCTGATGGTGTAGGAAATAACAATAGGAGGTGGACAAGTCTGAACTAGTCTTGGACACAAAGAATTCCATTCAGTGCAAATGAAGATTTTCCTGAAGATCTATCATTTCTTCTTCTATTGTTTTACACCTATTTGAAAACTTGGATAAATATAAGAATTTGCTAGTGTATCCAAGGACAAGCTGTTTCTCTTGATTCAAACTCATGGATTCACTTTCACTAAGAAAACAATGAATTAGTTTTCTGCTTTTCTTCATTTATTAAACTTTGTTCAGATTGCCCTCTGTGTGCAAGACATCACATTAGACACAAGAAGGAGCAGAGGAAAGAAAATCCAAACAGAATACACAGTCTTTGCCTTCAATCTGTGTGCTAGTATGTCCACCTAAACCCTGGAAAAGCGTTAAAGGAATAGAAAATGAAAAAAAAAAAATTAAAGTTGAGAACTCAATTCTGTTATCCAGCATACTCTTTTCGTCATCGTTTTGTAATTTCTGAAGTGCTGTTTGTGGTGTATCCTTCATTAGTTCTTGAAGGTCTAGAATATATTGTATAAACATGTTTTCATAATATCCATTAACTCTGAAGCCCAGTAGAGCATAGGTGCTCTTCCAGCCCAGTGAATCTGTCAGTTATCCAAACTGGACAGTAGTGTGGTAGCAGGTTCATGCTCCAGGCTGCTCTGCTACTCTACTTGGCTGAGTCTGGATACATACTCAGAATCCTCCTCAGCTCTGTGTTCCAGGCAGCCGCTATCAGTTTAATAGCGTTGGCATAGACAATGAAACCCATTTGTTTGGGTGGTATCTATCTTTGTTTATGTTTGTACTTATAAGGAAAAGGAAATTCTAGTTTTTTCTAGAAGGGTGTTTCTCTCGAAATTAAGCTGAGGGCTAAGGGTTCATGGGAATTGTATATGTGAGGTGAAGATTATAAAGTTTGGGTGTGAGTGAAGATGCCAGAGGCAAGTTCATAGAGGCTGAATGCTTTGAAAGATTTCTCTATGTTTTATGGAAGCATAAATTGAGGCTGAAAGAACAAATTATGTTCACTATCAGCTGACAAACCAGCACCGTTGTGGAGATTTTGCTTCTAGTGCCCTAACTCCATCACCAGACCTCTTCTTCCAGATGGTACCTTGACTTCTTCCTAAATTGTGTGAACTGCTCTCCCTGGAACCAAACCAGGTGTTCTGAAGAAAGCACCATGTCAGCATACCAGGCAGAAGGGAGCTGTCTCAGAGATGATGGACGCAGAATTATGTGTCTATACTGGTTCAGGTGCTCGCTAGAGTCAAGGGGTGTGTGTTTAGGGTCTCCTGGTTCTTCTTCTAGTGGAACACAGAAGCCCATTTGACATTCCTCTCATAAATTGTGAAGAGAGCACTGAAGACAGACATGGCTGCTGGCTGCAGTTAATGAGAGTATAAAAGATCAGAGGAGTTCTTGCGACACTGTTGTGCTTTCTTGCCTTCAGCTCCTGCAATTCTAGGAAAGGGCCGGGGTATCCTTCTGGGGCTGGGCCTCCTTGGCCTAGGAAGATCTTGTTACTTTCCATGTAGAATTGAAAGGGACAGAAATGTCATCTGAAGGAAGGGCTGAGATCCTAGAGGAAGTGCCATGACACATGTGTAGCGTGGTGGAGGACAAAAATATTTTGGAGATCATACCAAGAATAGTCATAGATCCATAAAGTTTGAAGCTGAAAGAGATTTTTAAACATCGTCTCTTCTGAACTCTTAATTTCATGGAAGAGGAGGCTGGTTCCCAGAGACAGAGAAAGTAAATTGCTTACCTAAATTACTCACTGTAAATTATCATGAAAGCCAATTCTAGAACCTAGTTCTCTTCTTTTCCAGACGAAATGCATTGGTAGTCTATTACTATGTAAAGTTTATCCCCAAACTTAAAGAATTTAAAGACAACATCTAGTTAAAAATTTGTGTGGACCAGTAATCTGGCTACTTCTTAGGTGGGCCTCTTGGTTCTGAGTCTTCTCTAGTAAGTCAGTGATCAAGGTGTTGGGAACGGCTGTGTTCTTATACAGAGGCTTGGCTGGGGGAAGGTTGACTTCCAAGTTCATCTAAGTCTCCTATCAGGATTCAGTTCCTCACATGTTGTTGGACTGAGAACTTTAGTTCCTCCTCAGCTGTCCATTAGTTTCTCATCATATCTCTGTACATGGCCGATTATAACATGGTAACTAGCTTTCATCACTGTGAATAAATGAATGAGAAAGATAGAGAAAGCAAAACAGAGGTCATAGTCCATGGGGAGTTGCATTGCTTATTCAAAGACCGTTTCTGGCAGGTTGAATTCACCAGTGATTCTACAGGAAAAAGATGTACCATTGCCTTCTGTGTGGTTTATAGCCTCAGAAACCCAAGAGACGGTCAGCTATATGTCAGTTCTGATTCACTCACAATGAATTTGAGTTTATTATTTTTTTCAAAGGAAGCATGCCGTTGCTTTTTTCATATACTGTTTGTTGAAACTGTGCACTCACCCTATTGGATCCCAGAAGGCAGGCATCATTAAGGATCACCTGAGAGGCTGCCTACACATTGTAATACTTTCTACTCTTATTTGTTGGGCTGGGGAGACAAGAAACTTTGGAGGTGAGGTTCTATTACATTGCTGTTCTTCCCTGCTTTCAGTTTGGCAATTTTATTCCTAACCACAAAGAAGGGAACTTAGGAGTCAGAGACAAAAAGTCCACTTGAGACTCCAAAAAGAAACAATTGTAATACTGATTGGTAAATCCTGACTTATTTTCCCTTTGTATAAATTTTTTTTTCTTCCCTGGTTGCTAGTAGTTTATGTATCTGATAGATAGCATGGGGTTTGATTAGGAACCTGGGTCTGTTTACCAACTACGGTCTTGGACAAGTCGTTGACTTCTGGAGCCTTAATATGCTCATCTAGGAACTGAGATAACAAGCCAACTTAATACCATTGATTAACTGAGTCATGAGGAAATGTAAGGCTTCTGTCCAATTTTCCATCGTTTGAAAAAGTGTAAATAACACAATATTAACCAGAGGAGATGGCCCATCCTTCTCCTGTAGAGCAGCTGGTGTATTCAAACTACATGCCTTTGGGATTGCAGTGCAGCTTCTTAATACTCGGTCACAAGAGCTCTCTTAAAAAGCTTAATTAACACAGTATTCCCTAATTCATCATCCATGATTTTGTCACATAAAATGTCTTTAACTAATAAATATGGGTCATGGGAAAGTTCAATGTGAGTTTCTCTTTTTGTGTTACACCCTTACTTTAGGGAGTTCTGTTGGCTTAGTAGTAAGGAAGTGCACTGCCAACCTAAAGATAGATGGTTTGAATCTACCAGTTCCATAGAAGAACTATCTGCAATCTCCTCTGTGCGATTTACTGACTCTGAAAACCCACTGGAGGGTCAGGCTATGAGTCAGTTCAGAGTGGATGGTATCTCTCTCTCTTTCTCTCTCTCTAACACACACACACACACACACACACACACACACACACACACACCCATGGTAGGTCAAAGGAGACTTGGTGACACAGTGCATAATGCATTGGACTGTTAACCAAAAGACTAGTGGTTCAAATCTAACAGATAGATCCTTCTCAAGAGAAAGACGAGCAGTTTCCTCCTACAAAGATTTACAGCCAGTAAAAGAAAATAAAAAAAAGAAAAGAATAACAAATGGAAATTGGAACAGGCAAGAAGTGGTAAGAGCACTGTTACTTTGTGAGAACTGCAATCAGTGTCACAAATAAAAATGTGTGTGAATTGCTGAATGGAAAAAAAATCACTTGTAATAAGACAGATGTAAATAAAAATCACTTACTACTCTTGACTCTAGGAGCTAACTGGTCATTAAATTCTCAGTTTCCATTACCTAAAAAAAAAAATTTACAGCCTTAGAAAACTTATGGGGGGTTGTAATGAATTACGATTGACTGGATGGCTGTGTGTTTTCGTTTTTATACGGTAAGCCGTAAGTGAGAAATATGTGGAAGAGCAGGGAGAAAACAGCCCAAATCATGGCTATTGTTTTATTGTAGTCTAAGAATATCATGAACTAAAAACTCATGAGAACGAAAAAAAGAACAGCAAGGTAGTCAGATGTAGGATAAAGATACAAAATCCATGGCGTTTTATTGTATATCAGTATTGACCTATTGCTGAGACAACGAAAGGGAAAAGGAATGATTCATTTATAGGAGGTACCAATGAAGTATTTGTAGGTGTGTTTCTATGAGGGGCAGATTGGAAGGGCATCTTGTGATGCTGCCTTTATTTGACCACCTGAGCAAAGAAAGAGTGCAGTTTACAATAAGAATTTTGAGATATGAAAAGATTTCAAGCCCCTAATTTTTAAAATCGAACCAGAGGTCCTCAAATGCAACCTACACTATTGTTGGGTAGGATGTAGATGCCTATCTAAGCTGTTAGGTTCTTATTCCTTTCTCAGTTAAGATACATTGCCTCATAAACCTTTTAGCCCAATCAACTCTATTTCCACAGTGGAGGCATGTTAATATGCAATAATAACTGCTCACTTCCCCCTCCTCAAAGCAGCTTGTCCTCCTGGCAAGCATATCTGGAACATAGAAGAAAGTCTTGTTTTCACATTTCACATAATTAAAAGATCATTTAGGCAATATCTTCAGAACAATAAAGCTCTCTATGCTAAAGGACTGTTGTTGCTTTAGTTTCTTGCCAGATAGAAATTGCTTGCAGCTTGATGAAATAAAAAAAAATTAATTGTGTAGTAATGTATAATAAAATTCAAACAATATAGATAAATCAAAAGCCTTTAGTGTTCACCACTTAATTTCACACTTCCCGTTGTAGATTACTAATGCTATCAGCTTGATTAAAAAAACCATGAAATAAATGTATAAAGCTATATTCGTGTATATGTGATGCTGAACATTGTGCTATTGGAGTGTCAAATGCCATAAACGGTTACCCATGGTGGACAGTGTTTGGTGAGGCTCCCAGTTTAAGACAGATTTGGAAGCAGGAAGTGGCATCCACTTCCTAAACAACATGCATATGGAAACTCGAATGGCTTCTGGCCTTTGTTCATAGGGTCACTGTGAGTTATGCTCAACTCGATGGAAATCAACAACAACATCATCAACAAACAACATATGGGTATATACATGCGTAAACTTTATTTTAAATATAAAAAGTTTGATGTACTCAAATATGAGCAGAATCATCCTGTATGTATGTTTTGTTTCTTTCCTTTTTCCTCACTTAATATCTTGATAATCTATCGCTAGCGTTATATATGTGTATATACTCTGGTGAACTTAATGGTAAGGAATTGTGCTGCCAACACAAAGGTACATGGTTTGAATCCACTAGCTGCTCCACAGGAGTAAGGAGGGCATGTCCTCCTGTGTGATTTACTGCCTCTGAAAACCCACTGGAGGGTCAGCTGTGGCTCAGTTCTGACTTGTGATATACAGCAATGACAACAATGTGTGTGTGTGTGTGTGTGTGTGTGTGTGTGTGTACACTTCCACATATATATCTACTTTTTACCGGCCGTGTATCAGGATGCTTGCTTACTTTTTCTGTCGAGTCTATACTAATTCACTGGAAATGGCTTAACATATTTTGTTAATATTTTTTGGAATTGTTAACATTTTCGTGACAGTGGCTTTCCTAACAGTAACCCCTACTCACAATTTCTACTTGTCTTTGAATTTTTTTCAGAGCCAGGGCTTCCAGGTCTTTTCAGCCTGATTCAGAGCCATTTTCCACTCCACCATCCAATTCTAGCCTCATCTTTTAAATTCAAGCACAAGACTGTCTTATAGAACTTCAAGTTCTCTTCTAACGACACCGTTCCCTTACTTCTCTACTCTTCCTTATGGGAGATGTAGGTGGTCCCCACCAGCAGCATCCCCTTCATCCACCTGTCTGTTGCCTCAGCACATGTTTGTTGAGTAACTGTTGTGTGCTAGGCACTGTAGTAGGTGCTAGGGGCTCAGTGGAGTACAACAATATATGTGTACACTCTTGAAGTATGTGTTTGGGTTAACAGAATCCTTTTCTCCCTTCTTTGGCCTAATTGAATTATATAACATTTAAGTATTAGGAATAGAAGACAATTTGGAGCCACTAGTCCACCTTCAAAGGGGCCATCCTAGGTCTATACTTAGCATATTTCAAGTACTTAACATTGATAAGCACCTGCCTCTTTAGTATTGACACCCTACCTATCTTAGAGTCATAAATCCTGAAGAATTCAAGAAGTACTATGGGCTACTCTCTCAAAAGAAGTGCAGGTTGACTCCTCAGATATTTATGGAGTACCAGCTGTGATCCTGGGTGAATGTGGAAAAGTATAACTATTATTCTGGATACATAGTGAACATTCATTAAATCACCACTAATTTTGTGAGAAGATCATGTCTCAACCTGAGAGTAAAAAAAATGAGGGTGAGACAGAGATGGTGCTGGTTCCTTCTTAAGGGAAGGTATAATCCATTCAGCGAATGGGGCCATATCTCAATAGCTACAATTTTATTGAAACAGAGAGTGGGGAGTTCTAGGGAGAAGAGTAGGCAAAGTGACCAGAAACTAAGAGATGATAAAACCTGATTCTAGATGGAGAGATCTGGAAACATTCCTTGGAACTGTGTTTAAAGTATGTGCCAAATTTTAGAGATAGACTTGATACAGGTAGTCCCAACATATGATGTATTCAAGTTACAATAAACTACACTTAGGAATGTCTGGATTCCTGCGTCCAACCCCATCTATTGTTATAACACATCATTTACTGATGTTACCATTTTCAGATACTCATTTGAAGATGTTTAGTATGTAGTGCTGCCAACCCTCAATGAGTATATTTATGAAGATACTGATGATAAAAGACCATAATAATGAAAATGCAAAAAAAATATTTAACTTTCATCAGAATCTATTCATAGTGAAACCATTAGAATGTGATCATGTTGTAAATTTGAGATTATATGTATTAAGAAGCAAAGGAAGCCTTTTTTTAGAGGGAAGCTTACCTTGTCTCTTGCCCAACTACTTTTCAGGTGATACCATGGCAAGTCAAGTAGACCTCATTAGGGAAGATACTTGCTCCTCTCTAGGGATCTTGGGAGTCCCGTGCACTTGTTTACTATGTGTTCAGCAGAAAAGTGCAGTCTGCGCTGTGATCAGGGGAATGGAGATGACTTTGGTGTGTTCTCACAGGGTTCCATGACATTTGAGTACATGTCTTTCAGCTGAGGAAATGTGACAGTGGTTCCCCCCTTTTAATCCAAATAGTTAACTCCACAAATGAGATTTATTTAAAATGCAAGCTAGCACGTAGGGACAGGACATTCTTCTTTTTTTCCCTGGTCTTAGCACTTTATTCACACTTATCTCAGACTCCAGGCATACATATCTCCGCTGCATGGTGCAGTACTCAGGTTGGGCATTAAGCCAACCTTTCTTAGATGAAATTGAAGCTGCCAGATTATCCCCAGATCAAGGCCCCACCCTTCGCTCTCCTGGGAGCCACAAAGAGCTTCTGTGACTCAAACTAGAGCTCACAATCCTCCTCTTTCTTTCTAGCAACACAGAGTGAGGCTGTGAGGCACATCTCGTGGTAACCCTTGCGTAACTTGCTCTGTAGTGAACAGCATGGAAGTTTCAGCTCCTCAGTCCCTCCCTGGAAGCAAGCCCTCGGACTCACAAACTTCAGTATAGAATATTTTATAGAAATAGGAAGAATCTTGTTAAAAGAGAGCTCTGATAGCTTGGTGGGTAAGGAGCTGTGCTCCCAACCCAAAGGTAGGTGGTTCAGATCTACCAACTAGTTCTGGCCTGATGGCATTTAACAACAGTGACTTTTTTTTTATGTCTAGTTAAAGATGAGGGAGATAGAAACAAGGGTCACCTGGAAAGGAATTGTTGTGTAGGTACCATTAAGGTACCGATGACTCATAATGACCCTATGAACAGATCTCAACCTTGTCCTCTCCTGCACCGTCCTCATGATCTGAGATGTGCTCGTTCATTGCTACAATCACTGTGTCAGGCCACCTTTCTGAGGGTCTCCTTTGCTTTCTCTGACTCTCTACCTTTCCCAGCTTGATGCCTTTTTCCAAGGAATTACCTGTCTTGAAAACATGCCCAAAGTATGTTAAAGTGAAGTTTTACCACCCTTGCCTCTAAGGAATATCCTGGTTGCCCTTCTTCTAAGCAGACTTGCTTGTTCTTTAGCCAACGAGCTGCAAAGAAATGGATATTTATAAAGAACTCACTGCACTGAATGGGATGTAAAGTGTTTTGTGTATGGAGTCCTCACACGGGTCCTAGAAGGAAATGTTGTTCATTCAGTTCTACGCAGCAAGTAAAAGAAGCTAAAGAATTCCCACAACTTGTTCAAGGCTGTCATGTCTGTGATGAGATCTGAATTAAAAACTCACTGATGTCAAAGCCTTTAGTCTTTCTATTAAAGTTGGTTGCTTAAGGTCATTAAGATTTGTAACCGCTTGTTCTGCCTCTAGCTGGTCAAGAGAGATAGAGTATTTCCTTTGGCTTCCTTCTTTCCCAGTCCACAAGCATCCGAGGCTCACGCCTATCAAAATCCCCTTTTAGTTTAGACATTATCTTGCTCTTGTTTTGGAGGTGAGCAGTGTAGAAAGCAGTGGGGAGCAGTTACAACCGCGACTGTATCACTGAAATCATGGTTCTTAAGCATGGTGTCTCCCACACTGCCCTCCAATTTTTAGGCCTCAATTTTTCCACCTGTAAAGCAGAAGTTTACAGGTTAGTGGTTAAATACAGTCACAGAACATATGGTCTGGGTTCAAACCCCAGCTCTTCTACCTTCTAGCCACGTGACTTGGGCATATTGCTTGATATTTCTTTGGCTAATTTCTCATCTCTAACATGTAGGTCATAATACTGTCTATTTGAGATTATGGTGAAGATAAAAGAAATTAATATAGGCAAAGCTTTAGTAGAGCACCTAGCACATGGTAGGTGTTTTATAAGGGCTCTCTTTATGACTATTATTGTTATTATTATCCTCCCATGAAAAGTTTCTAAACCTCTATTATTTTCAAATAAATATATAGAAAAGAACATAGTTAGAATTTAAAACCAAGTGCTGCATTTTGGCTTTTTCTTCCTCACTTAATGCTTACTTGTGTGTGTGTGTGTGTGAATTAGCAGCGACAGATGTGAGTAGACCAGGGTGATAATTAGATGTCATTATCCACCCTGCAGACTTAAGTGTGATCTGCAGAACTTTCTGATGAAGTGAAAAAGGAACACTTTGTTTTGTGTGTGTTGTGTTTAAAAAGGAATAAAATTGGAGCCATTCACTGGTAGTTGTTTCAATAGAAAATATACAGATACATCGTGGCTGTGTAAGGGAGGGAATGATATTTACAGTGGTTTTCATGGATTTGCAGGTTTAAGGAAATGGAAGGCTACATTTCCCAGACTCCAGTGAGAGTCACTTCTGACCCGAGTGACCTCGTGTGTGTCAAGGGAGGACTGTGCTCCATAGAGTTTCCAACGGCCGGTGGTTTTTTGGAAACAGAAGGACAAAAGTTCTTCCAATCTTTTGTAGCTAAACCTGCTGCTGTTTGGTTGATTCTGGCTCTTAGCAGCCCAATAGGACAGAGTGAACGGACCCTCACTTGTGGATGGTGTGGCTTGCCTCTTGGCCCCGAGAGTTTACAGTCTAGTGAAAAATGTAAGATCATTTCCAATTCCTACATTTTATGGAAAAAGGGGAACAAGTCATAGGAATTCCTAAGTTTTATGGAAAAAGGAGAGCAAGTCATATGGGGATGTAGGTGTGGGGATGTAGGTGTTCTCATATTTTAAGATGTTTTGATGGAGCAAAAGATCAGGACAGACTGAGAGGTGCCAGACTGGAGCTCTTTGCAAAACAAGCAGACACCAACCGCGTTGTCTCCACAGGAGGGGACCTCACCAGAGGCAGCCCAGCATCCTGATACCAAGGTCTGGGAAATAGGGCACTGAGCCAGGACCTGATAGTCACAAGGTTACCTAAAATGTCAAAGCCAAAGGAGAAAGGACAGGGCAGTCAGTGTACTCAGGGATTATAATCTACCGCAAAAGTTCTGGGTGGTGCAAATGGTTAACATGTTTAGGTACTTACTGAGAGGTTGGAGGTTCAAGTCCACTAGAGGTGGACTTTAAATAAAAGCCTTTGAAAATCCTCTGCGACACGGTTCTGCTCTGATGCTTATGTGTTCACTATGAATCAGGATAAAGACAACTAAATTACAACTGTATGTTTTTAAAAAAATAATATGCTCACATTTAACATTTTTCCAGATGTCCTGCAAGATAGACATCAGCTATGGAAAATGAGGCCAAGACAAGACAGAGCTTTCTTCTAAGATCTCACAAACAGTAGAGCTGGAACTGTGATTTAGGCAGCTCTGCTTCCCACCAGCCCAGAACTGCCACCCTCTCTGCTTGATTGATGCCAACTTGGTTCCAGTGATGGGGGAGCAGGGACGCGAACAGAGATAACTAGACCGAGCTGCAGGTGAGGAAGTAACAAAAAGGAGAGATTCTGATCAAATACAAGGCAAAGCCCGGTAGCAGGAAGGTCTGACTGATGGAATCTGGAGACTCTCGGAATTCTGTTCTGAAGTCCTTCGTTCGTACCGCATGGCCACCGAGAGAGTAATTATCTGCCTCATTGATAGGGTATTAAGCTTGAACAGGGGAAGTGGTTGCTGGGTTCAGATTATGGAGAAATTTTACGTTTAAATCGATAAAAGTTTGAAGAAGCTGAGTGACTTCATGGATCCAGAAGAGAGGAGACTGTATGGAAGGACAGAACCTTAAGTGACCTTGGCAACCAAGCTCCAGGCCACCTCTGACTTGTGCGAATTAACTCTAGGAGGGGGGTTTGAATTGTTTGACTGGTTGAGTTATGGCTGATGCAACAAAATCAGAACAGGACTAAATTGTGTGTGTGTGTGTGTGTGTGTGTTTTATTATTAATTTCATGAACATCTACAGAGATTTTGAATTCCATTCATTTTTGCACTTTTCTCCCCACACACTCACCCCCACCCCCACCCCCAGTTTGCTCAGATTTTTAAAATCCAGGAGAATCAGAACCAGAACTGGAACAGGAGACATGATGGCCCTGAAGTGAGAGGCTGAGAAGAGGCATATCAGCCCCTTCTGGAGCCTGATGCAGGAGAGGGTGTGACACACATTCAGAGCGGTGTGGTTGCCTATCACCATGGAGCAGGGCACTGTTTATCCTGACTCTGACAATCAAGAGATTTGGTTGCTCTGCAGCATGCATGGTTAAACTGTAATTTTTTTTTACCTTGTAGTTTTCATTCTGGTTTGCCTACATTTTACAAATTTGGGTTCTTTCCAGTTTTGCTTTGCCAGTCATGAAAGCAATTGGGAAGCATTGGTTTGAAGCCTTGCACCAGGGTACAAAACCTCCCAGTTTTCATTTCTGGGCCTACACTTCCTCAGCACACCTCTGAGTATTTCTCCAGAGCTTCCTGTTTGCTAGTGACAGCAAGGGGCCACCTGTCTCACCCAGAGTTATCTGGTCAAGGTAAGGATGAGAGTTGGGAGTTGACTGTGCTCCCTCACAACCACTCAGATCTTCTATTAACCCTCAGAGGCTACCATGGGCTTCAGTACTCACATTGGACCCCAAGGCCAGTGGAAGAGTGACCTTCTATTCAAGCCAACTGACAAGGTTAAGGCAACCTAGAAGGGATATGGGCCAAGATTTCCACCCCCCCCCCCTTTCCAAAAAGACTTAATAAGTAATGACTTCAGGGCATGATGTTCCAGAGAAAATTGAAGACAGGAACAAACTCCTTCTTGGTTGGGAAGATGTCGATGCTGTAAACAGAGGAGTGAATGTTCCTGGAGGGCAGGGACTAAGTCAACACCAGGTGGGAAACTGTCCAGCATGGAAAATGTTTCTCCTGCAAAACAGAGCTTTCAGAGCATCTGCTATTTGTTCCACCACCTGTCTAAAAGGGCAAAGATTCAAATCATCAGGAGGCAAGGGTGTCTTATTCATCCTGAAGAGTGGGTTCTTTCCATATTGAAATAATTGTGGAACTAGAACATGTTGTGTGGGGACAATACTATCATACAAACTTTTTGTGTATGTGTGAATCAACATAAAACACAAAACCCAACACACACAAAACCATGCTTTCCAAGTTGAGGGTTCAGGAACTTTCCTTTACAGTAGAAGAAACACGTTTATGTAGCATACCCTAAGAAATTGCAGTTCAATTCCAAAAGGAAAGTTGCCTACAGAGCTGTGTTGGCTGGTTACCGTAGCCAGTTTCCAACACTCTTTGCCTTGATGCTCTTGAGGGGCTGACCTTGTGTTCTGTGTCCCCTGGGATCCCTTGCCTGCAGCTTCTGGTTGAGTTTGGTCAATGGGATAACCAATAGGAGATGGGAGAGTGAGAAGAGAGGTATTTCTTACTTTCTTCTAGGACTGGCAATGGCTGTGAGCTCCCCGGCACAACTCTCAACAGGAGAATTCCTGCTACCCTCCAACTTTCCCATAGATGATGAACTTGGTGAGCTCCTTTAACACATTTTTGCACTTTTGTTCTTCCAGGTCTAAGAGTGGTAACAACTTCCCAGGATTGCTAGCCTTTGAGAATCTCACCTCTGTGACTAAAAACAAATCAAATTCATTGTTGTCTAGTTATGACTCATCACAGCCTTATAGGATGGAGTAAATCTGGCCGACGTGGTTTATGAGGCTGTAATCTTCAAGGAGGGGAGCGCTGGTGGCTTAGTGTTGAGGAATTGTCCTGCCAACTCAAAGGTACATGGGTCAAATCCATCAGCTGCTCTGTAGGAGAAAGAAGGGCAAACTCAATCTCATCCCATGCAATTTACTGCCTCTGAAAACCTGATGGAGGGTCGGTTATGGGTCGGTTCTGACTCAAAGACACATAACAAAAGCAACAACAACTATCTTTAAAGAAGGAGATAGCCACATCTTTCTCTTTCCTGTGTCTGGTGGGTTCAAACTGTCAAATGCTTCACCACTTCACCACCAGGATTCCTTCCTCTGTAAATAGTCCCTTCAATGTGGCCCCTTCATTTGAACTATCCTTAAGGATTTGCTTTCCTATAAGACCCAGAAAAGTATAGACCCTACAGACTGACTTCCTGGTCTTCACAAGTTTGTTAAGGGAAGTAAATATCACCCTCAGCAGCATTACTATTTGCTCTCAACTCTTTAGCTTTTCCCTTTGGGGAGGTCATCTCTGTGTCTGAAAGATGGCAAGGGAAAGGAGCGGCAGTGAGCCAGTTCAAAGGGGGTGATGTTGCAGGAAGCATTTGAAGGCTTACAATAGACAGTCAAAACAGGGAGTGAGTGACAGGGCAATGGGAATAGGCAGGGGTGAAAGATGGGAGCAGGGGACTGGGAAGGGATACAGAGTGTCAGAAAGCAATAGTAACAGAGACTGAGACACGCTTCCAGATCTGACCTGCCCAGTTCTGGGAAATGTCATTCAGCAAATAGGTTCTAGCTGGCGGTTCTTCAGGGTATGCTTCTATGGGAGAGATATTACCACAGTTCTGCCGTTACGGTAACAGTCTGGATCCTCTCACTGGGTGAACTATTTGAGCTCAGCACAGGAGATACATGTCCTGATATGTTGGGTTTTGTTTAATCCTTCGGTTTGCCCAGTCCTACTTACCTTCTTTCTTCTGTAAGCCCTATTCATAAATAACTACCAAAATTCATCATAGCCCCCATCTCCTAAGAACCCAGTACAGCAATTCCTTAACACTAGGGTACCACAAGTGAGTGGCTTTCAGTAACTGGTTTACATTCTGATGGTGTCCAAGGCTCCATTCTTTCTGTGGCCCTCTTAGTTTTTTTGAGGTCTACCAGGAAGCTTTGTTATAGGCAGGTCTTTACTTCCTTGCATGACATTGGTGGTGTTTTTTTTTGTGTGTGTGTGTACCATCAAATCGGATCTGACTGTACAGGAGAAGGTTGTCCCTCCTTCTCCAGCAGAGCATCTGGTGGATTTGAACTGCTCACCTCTGAGATTGCAGTACAGCTTCTTGTCACTAGGCCACCAGAGCTCGCCAAGCTTGGTATTTTTAAAAGATATTACTCAGAAATGATTAGTTGTAGGACCACTTTAGTTTCATATAAACTAGTAACAGCACAAAAGAAAAATTTCCCTTTCAAAACACATGTAAGTACAGGAATTAGGACCTCAATATAAGTTTTACATATGCACAATCAGCTTCTTTACCCCCATAATACAAATTTGACAATGAAATTAGAAGAATGTACAAGATGAATATAAAAATCTCTACATTGTAATGACTGGATTTTGTGTGGAGCAAGGAGCTCTGAGGATTTCATGATCTGGCAGCATGGGTATTCCCAGAAGACAGCAGAGTAGTTACGAATTGGGTACTTATGACTAGACTTCACCAGGAGGATTCAAGATCAAAACTTTTCATTAACTGCTAGGACGAGCTTTGTTTAGTCACACTATGTAGCTTTGTTTAGTTATACTCTGGACAAATAAAGGATTTTTTGAGGCTGAGTTTTGTTAGGAGCTAAAATAGGCCCAACAGAAGATGAGAGTTATGAAGCATTTCTTCGATTTATGGAGGAAGCTGAAAATGTTAGGCGGGAAATACAAGTTTGGTTCAAAGTTGAGTTTGGAAAGGGAGAATTCTCACACCCTTGGAAGGAAGATGGCTTTGGAGCAGTACCTGTTAAGAACCAAGCAGCCTTTGAGAGAAGCAACCAGATAAATGTCCGCTGGAATGATCTGAGAAATGAACATTCTTTTCTATTGAACTCTTAGAATATGACTCCAAGGTATATTATTGACTAAATGTTTTTCTGTCCCAACATCCTGGTACCGTCAACTCACTGATGCTCAGTTTCATTTCTAATTCAGTGCTCTCTAGAGATTTCCCTCTGTCTTGCTGTCACCTAGTCTCATGTCTCTCCTACCTTCAAGATTGAAAACTTATCTAGCCCTGTACCACTCTTTCTGCTTACCTCTATCTGGTGCTTCTCCATGAACTAAGTTCATGCCAATTCTTTAAGTGTGAGTCTCAATTCCATCTATGTCACACTGGGATTTTTGCTGTTTTCCTAGCCATGTTTCAGGTTAATGGTTCTTGTTTTATTTTCCCCATGTCTGCCTGGCTCACGAGTCCAGCTTTCCCACCAAAAGAGCAAGGTAAACTTTTCAGTTTTAAAAATTTTTATTGAGATGTGGGGAGAAACAGCCAACATATACATTCATTTCATCACAACTGGCATTTTACCCACAAATGAAAGGCTTTTCTCTGGCTTTGATCTAACTCCAAGTCTTGATGGTCCCCCCTTTTTTTCCTGTCTTCTCATTGCTGCCTGGCGGTGTTGGATGTCCACCAGGGCAAAGTTCACTGGTGCAATTACAAGTGTGAGCGGTGACTACGAGTGGCTGTGGAAAAGGACAGATTTGCAACAGGACCACTGGTTAGAACATCTGCATTTAACACTCTTCTTGCCCAGATGGCTTTGAAACAAGAGGAGAGAATCTCAGGATGAGATCTCTGGGCCATAGGAAAACTAAACCCAGCAAGAAATCTCCCTGGAGGAAACACAGCACTCCTTTCAAGCCTGTTCCCCAATTGAGCCCTCACTCACCATCATCACCCCGTTTTCTACTCTTGAAGCTGCCTTTTCGGTATCTTCTTTTGCCCCTACCTCTCTTGACTCCTTTGTGGGGAGATCGGTTCTTGCCCCTCTTCATACCATGACTCTTTAATTTGCGGCTGGTCGACATTGTAATTTCTGCCAAATGGGGGGCTTTGCAAGATTGGAGGCCTGGAGACTGGGTATTTAAGGCCTCAGCCATTGTGATGGAGAGGAGGTGGGGCTCAGCAGCTGGGTGGGGCTCCACTGTGAGGCCACCAGTCTTTGCTCATATATATGAAATAAGGTGGTCACTTTGATATGGACCAAGATTGCTCTCCATGTTGAAGCCCTTTTTATTTCAAATTATTCCCTCCAGCCAAGTTGTTACTACCGACCAAATCCCAGCCCTGTGCCAGGTCTCTCAGGTGTGCAAAACTATAGGAGCCTACCTGTGGGAGGTTTAATAATCACTGAATGCATGTACACACACAATAGTCAAGTCTCTCAAATGGTGTTTAGAAATGCTAACAAAGTACTTCAGTTAAGACCTGTCTCCAGCAAACCCATTTCAATAGGATCAGAATAAAACATCCTGTCTTTCCCCATTTTGTCCCGCTTTTCCAAGGAAGACTTCAAATTTTCACTGTCTTTTGAAATGGGAATGTGTTCAAAGTTTATCACACTGTCACACAGCAGTCTCAAGGTCTAGGTCTAGACACCATAAATAGCTGCTATCTCTGAGTGAAATATCTGTCACAAAAAGACAAATACTGCATAGTGCCACTGTTGTAGAATGGGACTGGCATCAGGGTTGGGGTAAGACTGAGAAAAACTGGATAAATTATGTATATTGTATTGAAATAGATGAGGGAGAGAACAGTTTAAAAGTGATATATGATAGAGTATTATGGTTATCACAACAGTCCAGAATGAACTCAGGACAGAGGGGAGGGGGGATTGTATACCATTGAAGGAATTTTTCTTTTACTTTTCAAAGAGAAGAGCGAACTTGGGGGAGGGGTGGGCAGGGAGAAAAGTGTGACAATGAATGAATGGAAATCCAAAATCTCTGTAAATGTTCATTAAAATTAATAAAAAAAAATGTTGCTGTCTCATCAGTTCTCACTTGCAGTGACATTTCTCACTTGTGTGTCAAAGGAGAAGGGCTTTCTAGCCTTTTCAATGACTGTTGCCTTTTAGAATCAGACCACGAGGCTGTTGGTGTGGAGGGTCCCTGGGTGGCTTGGAACCAGCAACATTTTGGGGAGTAGCTCGTCTTTATCAACTCCATTGTGTTAACAGTCTGAAACACTTGTTCTGGTACCATGTGAGTGTGTGTGTGTGTGTGTACACATGTGCTTATTATGTGATCTTCCCAAACAGGAAGCTACTTTTCTTGGTTTTGGTTCTGAGTGCAAATACCACTTCCCCTGACTCTAGCTCCTTATTTCTGACACAAGCAGTCGGGGCAGGTGCTAGCTGAGATGGTCGACTTTTGAGGAAACTTCCTCGTAGTTTATAAACAGAATCTTCTTTTTTCTACTTCCTTCTCCACAGGTGCCAACACAACCTTTATATAGTAGGCAATCAGTGAGTAGTATTCGTCCATTCTAGCTGTTTTGGTATCGCAAGGACAGTCCAACACAATGGAAGTGACTTTGCATGTGAAGTGGGAGAGTTTCTAAGTGGAGAAGAAAGAAGACGACAGTGTGACGACTATGTGCAGAATAGTTCGTCAGAACAGTTCTTCTAGGGGCTCTGTTCTGCCCTCACATGCCTGACCAAAAAGCTTGCAGAGGAGCTGGCCTCTTTGGATTTTAAGAGGCATTTTTCTGGATGGTTCTGGAGATTTCTGTCCCTCAATCCTTCCCATCCCCCAAAGACTTGCTCTCCAGAGAGAAACTGAGACCAACAGGGAAGAAGGCAGCCAGACTAGGGAATTCAAGTCGAAGCAAACAGAAAAGTCCCCCTTGCGTGGGGTTAACGAGGAGGTCTGCTTCCAGACACATAAACTGAGAAACTTGAGTCGCAACAAACTCATGTGGGAGTGGAGGGGATCTGTAGGCCAGACAAGGGTGGGGCTGGAGTGGTGTTTGCATTGGCGATGGTATCAGGCCTCCTGGAGTGAGGACGGACTGGGTTGAGTGCTGCTCATGGCTGCCCGGCTCTGTTTATCTTTCCACTTCAGCCCCATTGTGACTTGGGCCAACTACGGTTTAGAAAAAGCACAGTGAGCTCACTCTTGACCCTTGTGGACCCAGAGCTCTACCCTCTGTCTCACTTTTCCTCTCGTTCTCTCTCTTTTAATGAAGCAACTGAGGCACAGAGAGGTTACGTTAACAAATAACCGGTCGCTGCCAAGTTGGTTCCCACTCACGTGTGTACTGTGTAAGGTCTTCAGAGTTGCGATCTTTCAGAAGCAGATTGACAGCCTTTCTTCCACAACGCCTCTGAGTCAAGGCTAATTGCCAATCTCCCAGTTAATAGCTGAAGAGTTAATTGTATCATCCAAAAACTTTATCTATTCCACATGGTTATGGTTATAGCGCACACGTGGCAGAATTGGTCCAATAATCGGTTAGCTTTCGTTTCTGTTGATAAAATAGTTGTTTTGTTTTCTTTAAAAAAGTAACACTTTTTCCTCTCTTAAGGTTGAGTATTTTCTTGTCTGGAGACAATGGGTGGATTTAATGGTGTGTTTATCCCCTAAAAGGATGGACAAATGGTGCTGCAGGAACGGCTTGGGTACCAGAAGGCCCACTCTGCCTCTTCCTTAGGTGACGGAGGAACAGACTGAGGGCGTTAATGTTTTGGAAGTCACAACTCTGTTTGGGTCCCATCTCACGTCCCCATCTCAAACTTACTCTATTAATTTTCCTGGGGAGTCCACTGAACGCCTTCACAGGGCTGGGTCTTCCCATAAGGCTGGGAATTGGAGCTCATTAAGAGGGAACATCGGAAAGTTGCTGACAGACCTTACACATGTCGATGACTCAGTCTCAATTCCTTTCTGAAACTCAAGTCTCTCCAGATGTTGACCTCAGCTGGGAAGGGGGAACTTTCTACTCTGTTCACATGCACGCCCTGTCTTCTCTACTGTTGTTGTTGGTTGGGCAAACCAAAGGGACTGGAGAAGGATGAAGCTACAGAGAGGGGGCCCTATCAAATGCAGAGCTCTCTAAGTTCAAGACCCATCTGGAGTCTACAGGAGGAAATAGAAACCAGACACCCAAGTCAAGAAGATGTTCTCAGAAAAGAGAGGCTTTGTCTTCATTTGCCCTCACACGTCCAGATCTTGAAAGCACAGAACTTTCTGGCTCTTCTTCCCTGCCTCATCCTTTATGACACTGTGAACAGTTCTGGGACAAAGAGATTAGGCAGCTCTCAGGTGGGGGCTGTATCACACAAACGGGTCTGTGGGAAGAGCCTCAGAGGTCCCCTTGCTTACAATGGTGAGAAGAGACCTTTGTTTAAAAAACTTCATCTGGACAGAGCTGGAGGGTAGGCCTTCTGATGCCGAGATCCAACTTTTGCCCCTGCCCCTCACTGTTTCCTTGCTTGCTTTCAAAGTCTACTTAGTTTTTCAGGTCTATTTGACTTTCTCACCCATGTTATTAAGTTCTTATGTATAATTTAATACAGATGGAATAGGGAAGTCTGGGAAGAGATAGAAAGTTCTGCTTAGAGAAAGGATGTAAATTAAATTATAAGATCTTTTGGGCAAATCCAAACATCTTAGGATATAAAAACATGAATTAAGGGTCCTATTCTCTATGTTCTGCAATCACATTATAGCAAGAAATACTTTTTATATTACTAGATACACTATTACTAACCTTACCTACATGAAGATCTTAATTAAAAAGGTTATGTTCCGTTTGGACATCTGAAAAAATACTTTTCTTTGCATCTCAAGTCACCACTTAGAGTAAGGCCATAATATAAAAAGAAAATTCAAATCTTATGTGCCAGAAGATTTCAAATAAAATTTTCACTGCAACCACCCCCTTCCATTCGTTGATCTTGTGTATCTGTTTGTGATATCATAAAGAGGTTGGCTTCCCTACTCAGAATTCTCTGGAAATGAAGCTTCTTTCAGCCACAAGACAAAAATGTGATTGGATGCTAGGATGTTAGCAAGGAGGTGGTATCAAAATATATCACATGCATTGAGTCATATGGACTTTGTTGTTGTTGTTATGTGCCATCAAGTCGCTTACGACTCTTTGTGACCCTATGTACAACAACCCTAAGCCCCACTCTATTCTGTGCCAATCTTATTGTCTCTAACACACCTACTCCCATTAGCCCAGTCACTGAATCAATCCATTTCATCAAGGGTCTTCCTCTCCTACACTGTCCCTCCAACTTCCCAAGCATGGCATCCCTCTCCAAGGACTGATCCCTCCTTGCAACATGTCCAAAGTATGTCAGACGAAGCTTCAGAATCCTTGCCTCCAAGGAGCAGCCTGGTTTCAGCCTCTCTAGGACAAACTTGTTTAGGAATTGTATCTTAGACAGTCTAACAACTGGAGAAAGAAATTTGAGCTGGGCTATTAAAGAACAATTTCAACTCCTTTCTAATAAAGGGCCCAGGCAGAATTGTATCACAAACCTAATTTTAGTGCATACTTCTTACTACTGTGAAGGCATGATATATGACAATGGAAATTTGTCTTTTTTGTTCTACTCTTTTCTTTGCTTTTCTTTTCTCCAGACGGACTTAAATTCATTCCTCCTGCCAAGACCATCAGGTCAGTGTGAAAGAACATAGACCTATGGAAGGGGGCAAAATATCACTGAGGGAAGATAAGGACAAGAGACACACACACTGAGGTGCCAGACATGGTCAATGCCTGCATCACTGATGATTTCAGTGCATTGTGACTGGCACACTGTGACAGCACAGCAGACAGAGGAGACTTAATATTTCTTACCATTTATTTTATCCACATTGATTTCTATTAAAATTCTTCTGATCAAGGTTGGATCAAGAGAGAACATCAAAATCTAATCTTTACTTCTTGAATCTCTATGACTTGATGTTGCTTGTCTTGGTGATTGCAATTGAGAATGGAGAGAGATAGGGGCGTTATCCCATAATAATGTTGATTGCAATTGAGAATGGAGAGAGATAGGGGCGTTATCCCATAATAATGTTGGGAAAAAAGGAATTGAGGATAAATTAAGGACCAGCGTATAAAGAGGCTGGGCCATTGTGACTCTGGGTTCTGCACTCTGAGATGTCACAAAGGCCACGTGAGATCATTGGCCATATCTGCAAGAGAACATAGATTTGCTTGTAGAACCAGCGACAGCTTCCCTAGATATTTAGTCAGACCGGTTTTCTACATGCAAGAGTCTCAACTTTCTAAACTTGGACAAATCATTTCCTTTCTCCTTGCCTTAAAAATATTATGAGGATAAAGGTTTACCTGTGTATTCCACCCTTCTCTTAGGCAGAACTCTTCATGTTTGGGAATATCAAAAGGTAGATTGAGTTACAATTATTTTTACTAAATAAATAACCAGAAGCTTTTGTGCCATAGTTTGTGGTGAGTTTCATGACTAACCCAGAGGTCATACATCTCCAATTACTCAAATCCATTAGAAACTCCATGAGAGAAAGATAGTCAATCTCTTCCTGTTGTGATTTATAGGCTCAGAAACTTTGGGGAAAGTCACTATGGGTCCAAATCTATTTGACGGCAATGAGTTGAGTTGTCTACTAATTAAAGGACACACACAAGTCACTTGTTCAGTTCTCCTTGTGGTCCCAGAATTCTGTTATCTGAAGCCACAGAGATTCATTGACACCTTACCCTTCACAAACACCTCCCTATGCTGGGAGAATGAAGAGGACTTGCCTAGTAGAATCTTGGAAACATTGTTTTAATAAGTCTTAATTTGGGGGAAAAGCCAAAGAATGACCTAGAGACTTGAAGTATTGTGGTGATCAGATTTTATTGAGCAAAAAAGCTTCTGACACTGATACTGGGCTGTCTCTCCTCCCCCACCCCCCTCGCCCCTCTGTCCTTGTGAGAAATGGGGGTGAGGACTGTGTCACCATGCAGAAATACTCATTTCCTCAGTTGACCACTGTCCTGGAAGAGTAATGGTGGCACTTTTCTTTATGCTGTAAGGAAGCAAATGGAAAATTGTGGTTACAAAAAGGCATTTGAGTAGGCAGGGAAGCCTTAGATATTCCTTTAAGTGGGCACACAGGCTTAATGATCATTTTCATATTTTCTGTTATCATTTTGTAACCTTTTACATCTCTGATTTGGCCTTGCTTTGTTGTCTCTTTTCATGACACCTGTTCAAGGTTAAAATCATGTCTCCCAAGAGCTAACTGCATACTTTGCAAGGCATTTGTTAAATGAAAGGAGCCCTGTCAGACCTGTTGATCACAGGTACATTAGGAGTCATAGTCAACTAGAAGGCACCTAACAACAACAACAACAACAACAACAACAACAGTTGGTGGCACAGTGCTCCATCGGCAATTCAAACCCATGAGGAGCTCTATGGGAGAAAGACATGAAAGTCTGTTTCTATAGATTTATAACTTTGGAATCCCTGGGGGAGTAGCCCTAATCAGTCCTGTAGGGTCTCTGACAGTCACAATTGACAACAGTAGGTTTAGTGAAAAACCCTGGGTCTCTTGGTCAAAAATCACTTTTAAGGTTGTGACAGCAGATCATAAAACTAAGCTTGGGGTCCTTCCAAGCAGAAGTCACATACTCATGAGGTTGAACCTGTCGCGCCCTTCTCAGTTCAGGCACTTCACAATCCCTAGAGTAGGGGGGACAGAATCAGCAAAGATTTATTTGGTAACCAAAAATTTGGAGGTTTGTGACTACCCAGAAGCTCTTCAGTTATTGAAAACCCTGTGAGTGTAGCTCTCATGTGACACACATGGTTACCATGAGTGAGGACCACTGGGTGGCAGTTTGCTGGGTTTGGGTTTTATGACAAATACTCAGACAACTAGATGGAAAGGTCTATAACTCGTTCACCTTTATAGTCCTGGAGGATTGATTAAATGACTTTTTCATAATGGGCTTGAGGAAGACTTGCAAATGGCCCATTTCTCACTGAAGTGATCCCAGAGTGCTGAGGGTCAATCTTCTTCAGAATTGACCTCCTCACTCTTCCCTTACCCCCATCATCCTGCTTCCATCCATCCGCCTCTGTTGTTTCCCTCACTCTCTGGACAACCTCTCACTACCACGCTTCACAGAGCCTTGCCGGCCTTTCCTCCTCTTCCAACATGCTCTCCTGCAGTGGTGGCTTTTCAGCGCTGCAGCTTCTTAACTTAAGTCAGCTTGGTCCCAGTGGGAATTCTGTGTCTGTGTGTAGCTGCTATCCTGGGCACATTCAGTCCTGGTAGATGTTGAGGAGCATGGCATGGACTTTTCTGACTTTTACCTGTAGGTGATAATTTAAGCTGTAACTAAGGACCAACGTATAAAGAAGCTGGGCCATTGTGACTCTGGGTTCTGCACTCTGAGACGTCACAAAGGCCACGTGAGATCATTGGCCATATCTGCAAGAGAACATAGATTTGCGTGTAGAACCAGCGACAACTTCCCTAGACATTTAGTCAGACCGGTTTTCTGCATGCAAGAGTCTCAACTTTCTAAACTTGGACAAATAATTTCCTTTCTCCTTGCCTTAAAAATATTATATAAAAAGCCAGAAGTGTTGACCTAAAGGTAATCCCATTATTTTCCTAACTAGGAAACTTTCATTTGAGATCTTTTCCTTGCAAACCCACAGCTACAGAAATTCACCCCAGGACACATCAACACTAAACAGCACACCTGGGCTTTAAATCAATGTCTGCTTAAATTTGGTGCTTGTGCTCTGCCTGGACTGTATCCACAAAGGTATTTTCTTCTAAAGTGTAAGGGGGCAAGGAGATGGATCATCATACAGAGGGTAACAAAGTCTGTTACTTAATGCTCAGTGTGAAAAGGAAGTACAGATAAAAACCTGAGTGCTAGAGTTCACAAGAGATTGACTCAACTCAGTAGTGGCAAAGGAAAGAGATGGGCTACAAAATACTGAGATGACTAATGAGAGATGGAAGGCTATGAAGGGAAACAATCGAGTCTGTATTTCTAACTGTCACCCTATAAGCATGGTGATGGTACAGGAGCAGGGAAGGGATTTGGAGAGAAAATACTGTTTTTAGTTTTGTTCAGGTTGAGATGTCTATGAGAGAGAGCCAATGTCCAATGAGGAATTCCATACACAAGTTGAATAATAGTATTTATAGCCCAAAAGAAACACTGAGACTGCTGATGGAGATGTGATCATCCACATAAAGTGTGGATTTATTTAATGGAGAAATAATGGAATTCATTAGTATCTAGGTTGGGTGTTGTTTTTTTTTAAAGTTTGTTTAAAAGAGAAAAAACTGGAGGAGACAGGTCAGTAGAAAATTCAGGGGAGAACAGGCTTAAAAAGTAACAGTTTCAAAGATGAAATTTTGAGGTAGTAATACCTCTAACTGAAGGTTGAAGTGCGGGCCATCAGGTAGAGTTGTTGTTACTGTGTACTATTGAGTCAGAACTGACTCAGTGCTGACCCTTTTGGCAAGATTGCTCATTCTTCTGCAGGGCAGCTGTTGGGTTTGAATCTCTTCCCTTCAGGATTGCAGCTAAGCTTCTTGCCACTTGGCCACCAGAGTTCTCCTGTGCAGAGTACTTGACATATTTTCCTTCACTTTTCTGTTTTTACCTTCCATGATCTCTATGTTGCTGTTAAACACTGTCGAGTTGCTTGTGACTCATCGCGATCCTTTGTACAATATTTCTGAACTCTGACCTATAATGAGCCAGTCTCAGTGTGTCCGACAGACCTAACCCCATTACCCCAGTTACTGTGCCAATCCATCCCATTAATGGTCTGCCTCTCCTGCGTTGTCCCTTCATCCTTCCAAGCATGATGTTCTTCTCCAAAGACTGGCCCCTAATGGAAGCTTGCCCAAAGTATGAGCCTGAAAATCCTTGCCTCTAAGGAACAACTTGGTTTCATCCTTTCTAGGACAGACTCATTTCTCCTCTTGGCAGTCTGTGAAATGTTCAACATCCTTCTCTAGCACCACAACTCAAAGGCATCAATTCTTCTTCTGTCATCCTTAGTCATTGTTCAGCTCTCTGATGCATAGCAAGTAATTGCAAAGACCATGGCCTGGATCAGGCACACCTTGGTCTCTAGACTGATACTGTTGCTGTTTAGCACTCCAGTGCAATTTGTCTTTAGATTTCCTTACTGCTGATGCCAAAAGTTGGCTTCTTGATGTTTTTGGAGAGTGAGAACCCTGGAGATACAAAGTAGAGGATGTGGATAAGGAGGACCACGGTGAGAGGAGAGACAGGAGGCGAGGGGGAAGAGAGGCTAGAGGTTGTTTGTGAGCAAGGGAAACGGAGTTTTGTTCAACAATAACTTCTTATTTCACAGCAACATTTCTCAAAGAGGAGCCTTCTCTACAGCCACTATTTTTCTGCCCCAAGAAACAACTTCATTAGTCTTTTCTCCTCTATTTTCTAGCATCACCTGATTTTTTGTGGTGTTATCTGTCACCTTGTCTATCTAATCCTACTGACTGTGTCAACCTCCTCTTTCAGCAATAGGTAAGTCTGTGGTTTGGAAAGACTTTCAGTTTTGTTTGATCCTTGTTATTCCATCTCTCTGTCTTCCCTCAAGCAGATTACCTTGTGGGGATTTACAGTCAAGGTAATAATAGCTTGTGCCTTGGACCTTGTGTGAAACAATGGCCTCTCATGGCATTAACTCGGTTAGTCTTCACAGCCACCCTGCAGTTAGATGCTGTCATTTTCAGGTTCCCAGATCAACATGGGTAAGTATCCTAAGATCTACAGCAAGGAAATGGAGGAGCTGGACGATGGCTTCTTATTTCTTGTAGAAGATTGTATCTCACACATCCTACATATTTTCCGAGTACTTAGCTAAAAGTGGGCATGGATCAAGCTCCCAAATCCTTAACAATCAAGAAGTAGATCCTTTTGTCTATCAAAATGATTGGAACTCTTGACTAAGGGTATTATGTTCTCAGAATGAAGATTTGACTAGGCTGTTGTGGGGGATAACATTCCATGTTGATGTGTACGGGATTTACAAACAGCTGGCTGGTGGGAGAGCTCTCAGACACTTTAGTTAATCATAATTTGGCTGGCCAGAAACATTTCCTCTCACTTCCTTTTAGCCCACCCTTCACACTGACTCATGTCCCATGCATGTGTAGAACCCAGAAGCACAAAGGGGCAGGGATGAAGGTAGAAAGATAGTGGAAGAACCTCAAAACATATTTGGGTGAACAAGTAAATTACCTGCTATATAAAGCATATATAGATATAGATATAAAATAGATTCCTGTCTCTTGCCTTGAATATTTGAATCTGTTGAGAAGAGAACCTAATTATTGTTATTAAGAAACTATGGACAAGGAAAAGATAACATAAGATTGAAGGATGCCAAAGGTGTTAGATGCACTTTTCATTTATGCACCTAGTCACCCATATTTCCTTCATATCTTTCATCTTATATTTTCAGACTGTCTTCTAGGAAATACTCATGAAAACCTGCTTCACAGATAGCACATAGGTGGTTAAGTGCAATTCTTTCTCTTTTTCCTTTCCCTCTCTGTTGTCTTCCCTAAGGATTAAAAATCTCCTAGCATTGGTTACTGTTATGTGCCGTCGAGTCACTTGTAACTCATAGCGACCCTACATACAAGAGCCCTAAATCCTGCTCTATCCTGTGCCAACCTCGCTGTTTCCGACACACTCCCACCACCCCACTCACAGAATTGATCCATCTCATCGAAAGTCTTCCTCTCCTGCGCCGTTCCTCCCCTCTCCCAAACATGATGCCCCTCTCCAAAGACCAGTCCCTCTTTGCAACATGCCCAGAGAATGTCAGACGAAGGTTCAGAACCCTTGACTCTAAGGAGCATTCTGGTGTCACCCTCTCCAGGACAAAGCTGTTTGTTCTCCTAGCAGTCCATGGTATATTCAACACTGTTCTCCAGCACCACAATTCAAAGGCATAAATTCTCTTTCTATCATCGGTAGGAAGCATAATATTGGAGGATCTGCTGGGGGTGTTTGGATTGTCATCTCCACACTCTTCCCAGCCCCTCATTCATCTGTATCAGCTTGTATAGTATAGGCTTTGAAACTAGACTGAGTTAGTTACCTAGCGCTCTTAAGACCAAGAAAATGAAAGTCACAGAATTGGTAGCTAAATTATTTGAAATGACTAATTTGTGCTATCTTTAAAGAATATGTTAATTATAGCTTTTTGAAAGAGAAGCCTTGGATTGAAATTTAACTAATACTTGAACATTTTGTATATATTTCTTTGTATATAAATTTGTGCAGTACCAATGACAAAAATGTAGTGTCATAATAAAACCAGGTCTTTTAAAAAAATTTATATTCTCATAGTTCTGTAGCCTGGAAGTTTGAATTTATGGTGTTAACTCTAGAGAAAGGTCTTTCTGTGTCTCCTTCATCTTCTATTATCTGCTAGTCATACCTGGCATTTCTTCCCTTAGAAATCTGTTTGTCCTGTTTGTCTGTCCTGTTTCTCATGTTAAGAAGGAACTACTCAGAAAGGCAGAGTCCTGCTGAGCCAACGCTGAAGCACTTGGCTGCTGACTGACTGATCAATGGTTAAACCTTCAGTCACTTCACAGGAGATACGACTTGGTGATCTCCTCCCGTGATATTACGGCTGGTAGACCCTGTGTGGCAGTTCTCTATCTCTAGAGTGGCTGTGAGTTGGAATGGATTTTACTACCCTGAACAGTTCAGAAAAGATCAAATGTAAGACCCATTCTACTCTGGTGTTTATGATTAAGGTCAAACATAAAACTTCTATTTTCAAACAAGGTTCAGGCACAGGGATAAGGGGCTTGGTATAATAAATGCCTGTTCAGTCTACGGCCATACCACCCTGAACGCGCCCAATCTCGGAAGCTAAGCAGGGTTGGGCCTGGTTAGTACTTGGATGGGAGACCGCCTGGGAATACCGGGTGCTGTAGGCTAAAAAAAAATTTAAAAAAAAAAAAATGCCTGTTCAAAACAAAGACTCCAAAAACCAAGGACTCTTTTACTATCATAGTGGATCTTTGGGCTGTTGTGTTTTATTGTGATATTTTTTCACCATAATTTTTCTTTATGTTCATGTCCCTTTTCTTTCAAGATGTCAAGCTTCCTGAAGCTGATACTGCACCTCAATGAGGATCTAGGGGATGGAACAAGGATGGTAGGATAAAAAGAGTCGGCTTAGAGTTTTAAGCTACGTATCATTGGTGGTGGGAGCAGAGATGGATAAGGAGCAGGAGGGAAAGATTACAAAGAAGCTTGAGAAAATAACTGAGACTGGTGGCTATGCTTTTCTTTTTTTAGTGGCGTCATTGTTGTTGTTGTTAGGTGCTGTCGAGTATGACCCACAGCGACCCTATGAAAAACAGATTTGAATCCTTGTTCTATCCTGTGCCATCCTTACACTTCGTGACACACAAGAGCCCATTGCTGAAGTCACTGTGTGAGGACACATGGTTGAGGATCTTCCGCTCTTTCACCAACCCTCCACCTTCCCAGCATGATGTCCCTTTCCAAGGAATAACCTCTGCAAACTACATGCCCGAAATGTGTAAGACGAAGCCTCAACATTTCTGCCTGTAAGAAACACTCTGTCCATCAGGTGCTCTGCCGGAGAAGGAGCGGTAATCCCCTCCTGTACCAGTCAGATCTGATTTGATGGTACACACACACACACAGAGTATGATTTTTTTTTTTTTAAAGAAACACTCTGGCTACACTTTGAACAAGATATATTTGTTCTTTTGGCAGCCTAAGGGATAGTCGGCATTCTTCTCCAGCACCACAGCTCAAAGGCCTCAATTCTTCTTCTGTCATCCTTATTCAATGTCCAGCTTTCAGATGCATGACAAGTATTTGGGAACACCATGGCCTGAATCAGATACACCTTAGTCCTCAAACTAAGTGACATTATAGTGATAGTTTCATGATCATATATGTATAGAAACCTTTCAAAAATTACTACATTTGTAGCCTGGTTCTACAGAAGCTGTTGGCTGGGATTTGGTGAGCAGTAGGGTGGAATGTTGATTCTCTAAAGGAAGTGAGGAGATGTGATAAGGCTTTCTATTAAAAAACCCATTAGAGCCATCAGGCCTGTGACCCTCAGGCCTGGTTTAAATTGTTTTTTGTCAAACATTCTTCTAAGTGGTATAACATTGGTTTGTGCATTGCTGTACAGAGTTAACTCATGGTTGCTACGATGCTAAACACCCATGGTGGACAGTGTTTGGTGGATCTTCCCAATTAAAACAAGCTTGGAGGCAGGAGTGGCATCCACTTCCTAAGTGGGTTGCCTCTGGACACTCTATGAACAGTGCTCAACTCTTTTATTCACAGTGTCACTATGAGTCATCTATGACTCGAACAACCACCCTTGAAATGTGTATAGTTTATTTTGTAGCACTTACACCTTGGCAGATCTGTATTTTAAAAAATGTCATCTTATTCAAGATTCTACTGGAGAGCTCCACTTAGGAATGAATAAGAAAATGGAACCAGGAATACAAACATAAATGTGCCTGTGGATGAAGGCATCAGAGGCAGTGGGCTTGTTTCTAAGACACAGAGGATTTTACTTGCTTTATATTATTTTGGGTGAATTGTATTGAGTAGACTAATGTTCAACCCTGTGAGGAAGATGGGCAGTCTCCTTCCATGTGATTTACTGCCTCTGAAAACCCACTGGTGGGTCAGCAATTGGCCAGTTTCAACTTGACAGTACACAACAACAATAACCACAGTAACAATGGCCAGCCAACTGAAATAAGTAGTTGTAACACTTTCTAGATTTTGTCCAGATGTTTCAATATTCCCTCATCCACTCAACCAAACTCTCTCAACTTTCAGCCATTATGACAAGGCATCACCAATAATCAGACCCTTTTACCAGGAGGGCCTGTGTCATATACAAAGGGAGTGATAGACAGGGTCTTTTGGAAAAATGAACTTGGAATACGGGAAGGTAGTAACAAACAGGGGAAAGGTGCTGCTTCAACAACAACCCTCTGCTGGCTAGAGTTGGAGAATGTAAGGCGGCAAAATCTGAAGGTCAAGGTGTTCAACATACCGCCTGGTGAATTCCTCACAATGGCACAAAGTGAAGACAGTATCTCAGAAAAGCAATAGGAAGATAAGGTATTGATAGCATTTTTTCGTTTACAAAGTACTTAAGTACTTTTTGCTCTAACTTGGTAACTTTTCTAAAATATGCCTTATTCAAGGCATCATTTCCCAAATTTGTTTCATAGACTGCTCTTAACTCTTCCGTAGCTCCTATACCTAAAAAAAAAAAGAAGAAGAAGAAGAAGAAGAAGAAGAAGAAAAAAGAAGCTTCCCATTAGTCCTTCAAAACCCCAGGCTTTCTGTGTGAACACTTCTTCATGCTGAACTCTCACTCTGATCTTGCACTTCAGCAGAGGAGTTGTTATAACCATTAAACTCTTGGAAATGAAAATTTTCAAATTCTTCAATTTTTTTTTGGAATCCTTTGTCTAATGAAAAACTGGCTTAAAAAAGTATATGTAAAACACGCCTTATAGTTTGTCATTCTTGTCAAGTCGCAGGTCAGGAAAGCTGCTCGAATCCGTGCTTTCTCAAATTGTTTTCACCCGTGACCAGCAAAATGAAAGCCCTCTCCTGGTTCAGGCCCAAGACCACCGTGATCATCGGTGACTTCACTTCTTGCTCCAGGGCCTCTACAGACAACTTCTCTCCTTCCCCGACAAATGGAGCCTTTGAGTGTTTCTGTTTAGCTGGAGAGTGATCTGTGATAGCCCAGATTGTGTCAGGTTTTGTTCATGTAGCCAGTAGGACTGGTAAGTATGATAGTTAAAGAGGGATTACCAGGTGAATCAGGAGAAAAGATACAATTTTGACCTTTCTATCTAATGAAAAGGACACCGAATTTTAGTTCTAAACAAATTGAGGGTTTTTAAAAATTATTATTATTATGAAATTAATTTACTTGGTTTGTTAAATCTTGTAGACTGGACCAGAGAGATGCAGGCTAGCTCAGAGCAGAATGTCCAGAAGATATATAACTAGACCACCATCCATTCACTCTTCTAGCTTCCTTAACATAAAGCCAAGGAGTTCTGAAAATGTTATTTTTGTTACATAGGATTCAGTCTAGCATGACCCATAGTGACCCTATGAAGAACAGATCTGAACCCGGTCCTATCCTGCGCCATCCTCACACTTCATGACACCATACAGTCCATCGCACCAGTCACTGTGTCAATCCGCATGGTTGAGGGTCTTCCTTTTCCACCAACACTCCACCTTCCGAAGCATGACATCCTTTTCCAAGGAAATGAAGAGCTAACATATGTTTGACATCGATATTGTTATTGTTGTTTGTTTGAGTTGAGAACAATTCATAGTAACCCTATGAACAAAAGTCTTGAAAAAAATGTACATATTTTACAAAAGTTAAAGAAAACATCCTTGAACTTCTCCCAACAATGTACTTTAGGTTTAAATACTTCTTACAACTGTGATAGAAACATGTTTCTATAATTGAACTTGAATCTTGTGTAATTTATGTAAAGGCACTGATTATCTCCTCCCCAACCCATCACTACTGTTAAGTGCTGTCGAGTTGAGTACAACTCATAGCAACACTATGAACAATGAATCTGAACTCTGCCCCTCCTCTTCCATCCTTATCATCTTCAATACATTTAAGTTCATTGCCTCGAACATTGTTTCAATTTACCTCGTGATGAATACAGTCTTTAAAAACTATGTGCCGTGTCTTTTTGCCTGGGATGAGCAAGGTCCAGTGGTGATTCATTTTATAAAACGTAATGCATGAAAATCATTGTATGAAACACAGTTTGAATGAAAAAAAGTGTGAAACACAGCCTATAGGAACTTTGTAAGCAAACCAATAAAAACAAATTACATGCCAATATTTACATTCACATTGCAAAGCTAACCTCTTCTTCAGAATAAGCATGATGTAGAAGCTAGAATAAAGACAGGAATTGTTTTTAAGATTTCTTTGCTCACTTAGGTTTTGTCTCATTTCTTAGCTGATATAGAATTTAGATTTTGCATAATTGGCACAACTGCTCTGCTACTTTAACCCAAAAGTAACTAGAGTTGAGAGGACGGCCGCTGGCTGTAAAATTGTTACTATGGCTGTAGTTTGCTAAACCTGATACTACAGCTTGAGCTAACCTTCATTTGTTTAATGTATCTCAGTTAAACTACATAAGCAATAATTACCTTGATTTTGTAGGTAAAACAAGCTGAGTAATTAACTTACTAAAGATCACAGAACTACAGTTAAGCTTGAGTTCAGATCCAAATCCAAATCTTACCAAGTCAGATTTGATACTCTTTCTGGTTGTTGTTGTTGTTGTTATGTGCCATCAAGTCACCTGCGACTCATAGCGACCCTATGTACAACAGCCCTAAACCCTGCTCTGTCCTGTGCCAATCTCATTGCCTCTGACACACCCATCCTGATTATCCCAGTCACTGAATCAATCCACGGCATAGAGGGTCTTCCCCTCCGGCGCTGTCCCTCCACCCTCCCAAGCATGATGTCCATCTCCAAGGACCCGTCCCTCCTTACAACATGTCCAAAGTATGTCAGATGAAACATCAGAATCCTTGCCTCCAAGGAGCAGCCCTGTTTAACCCTCTCCAGAATGAACCTGTTTGTTTTCTTAGCAGTCCATGGTATAGTCAATACTTTTCTCCAACACCAGAGCTCAAAGGCATCAATTCTCCTTCTATCTTCCTTAGTCATTGCCCAACTCTCTGACGCATGACAAGTGATTGTAAAGACCATGGCCTTTATCAGACACACTTTAGTCTCCAGAGTGACACCATTGCTCTTCAGCACTTTGGAGAGGCCCCTAACAGCAGACTTTCCCATCACAATACGTCTTTTAATTTCCTGGCTCCTGGTGCCAAGAGTGTTGACTGTGGAGCCAAACAAACTAAAGCTATGAACAATCTCAATCTCTTCACCATCGATCCTGATGTTGCCAATTGGTCCTATGGTGGTAGTTAAAAAAATCAAAATCAGATTGTAATGGTGGAACTGAGCATCAAGGTACTTTCTATTTATTCTACTCAAATAATCTAGCGCTCTAAGATTGTCCTGGTTCTGCCTGGATTCTTCCTTATATCTTGTCTAAGTGTCAAGCTTGCTTTTCCTGACATTCCCAGTATCTTTGTTCTACTCATTAAATTGTCTCTTTCTGGGTGTCTTTATGCAGTGGGCTATCTTGCTATACATCTTGGTGATGATGGTAAGCTTAAATTTCTTAAAAAAAGTATCATTTCGGGTGAGGATAGTGGGGAAATACAGCTGAGCTATAGAAAATAGTAGTCCTAAACCAGATGTTACTTGGATGGTTAAGCCAGTGACAAAACCAAGGCAGCCTATTGGTTGTTTAATGTTACAGACACCATTACCACCTCATAATATCAGGTCCTGAAAATGACTCCAAACTAAAGATTCTAAGCTAAAGAATTTAAAAGCAACCTCTTTTGTCCTTTTACAATGAATTCCCTAAAATTCTTCCTCCATTATTTCTGCTTATAAACATTATTTGTCCAACCAATATGTTCTCTGATTATAGTTGTTGACTTTGTTCATGTGGCATTCCAGCTAATGGCCTCGGAGCCATACATAGTCCTCAGAAGCGTGTTCCTTGACACAGTGTGCAAGCCAACAAGTAGCGGGCAAAACCATGGGAACCAGCTGCCAACATTGAAAAGCTGAGGACTTTAATGTAAAATAGAGATTTCAGTTTCTTAGTTACTCTTAAAATTTTGGAAAGTTTTGCAAAATTAGACATTCCAAAGGGTTGAGCTCAGTAGCACCAGTTGGATGGGCACTCAGGCTTCAAATCTGTTAACAAATATATGCTTGTTTCTCGTATGTTGTCTGCCTGGAGCCCGAAGAAGGAGACCTTGTGGCTGAATGGTTAAAGTGCTTGACCACTGCTAACAAGCTGACAGTTCAGACCTTCCAGCCACTCCACGGGGAGAAGCCTGCTTCTGTAAAGATTTACAGTCTTGGAAACTCATGAGGGGGCTTTCATTCTCCTAATGGGTAGGGTCACTAAGATACAGAACCATCTCAACAGTAGTGAGTTCAGATTTATGGACACTGAAGACATTTGACTTTACGACCTTTGCCCTACGCATTCAAAAATAGTTAACACTTTTCTTTCCACCTGTCTCTTGCGCCTGCTTATAAAATAGTCCAAAAGTCTTATCAATGTTTTGACAAAGGTGTGAAGAATAAGAATCTGGGATTACATACATGGCAACCTTCTCATCTATGGATTCCTCTTCAGATCCCCAAGAACATAAATTATCAGGGTCATTACTGAAGCATGGTTTGAAATCCATGAGGTAATTAAAGGAATTACAGCCAACGAGAACAAGCTCCTTGTCCAGATGTGGCCCGAGTTCCAAGTTGAAAATGGGAGACTTGCAACAAATCATATTTCTTCTATTTGGCATTTTATTTTGATGGGCATAACAATGTGGCCTTTAAAATATGGTCCCCATCGAGTACTGCTATAACAGAAATACCACAAGTGAGTGGTTTTAAGAAACATTATTTTCAAAGTTTAGGAGGCTGAATTCCAAGGGCTGGCTTTAAGGGAAGACTTTTTCTTTTGGCTCAGGGGAAAGTCCTTTGATTTTGATGGGGTACCTTACCCTATCTCTATTTGATTCTGTTTGATCGGTTCTTTGTATATCTCAAAGTAATTGTCTTAAAATGTGCTCTACACTGACATAGCCTCATTTTTTTTTCTTTTTTGGTGATTTGAGTGAAAGTTTATAGAGCAAATTGGTTTTCCATTCAACCATCCATATGCATTTTGTTTTATGACACTAATGATAATACCCACAATATAAACACATTCTTTCCACATTCTCCCTGTTGATTCTTGTTTTCATTAATATTCTATCCTACTCTTTCTGGCTTTCTGCATTTTATCCCTGGGCAAACCCTGCTCTTTTGATCTGCATTGTTGGTTATGTGAGGACTGAGTACATACTGGTGTTATTGTTCACCTAATAATCTTGCCTACTGATTGAAAGTTGAGTCATCAGAATGGTTTTTACTCCAGACTTGAATGCTGACTGAGGAATGTGGTTTGGTAGAAGAGATCTACTAGTATCAAACCAGCAAGCCTGGCTGTTTCTAGGTTTGTTTGACAATTTTCACCCACTCTGTCCAGGCTGACTGTGGTAAGCAGTTAACTGTGGTAGCTGGGCAGTATCTAGTGCTTCTGGTCTCAGAGTCTTGGAGGTTGAGGCTCAGCAGTCTACTAGTCCTTTGCATTTTTTTGCTTCTATGTATTTTTGCTTTTCTTCCACCTTCTTTTTTTTCTGGACAGTGAGAGACTAATAGTTGCATGTAAAATGGCCACTCGTAAACATTTTAGCCACTACTCACCAAAGCATGATTAAGAACTTGTCTTTACCAATGCTGTGACTTCTTTATTCTGAGAAACTAGGACCAAAACCTCCTTTCCTCAGGGTGGTTGGTTATAATTAAGACGTTTACATAACTTTATTTCCTGTTGGCTCTATTATATACATGGATATTGTTATAATATATGTTGTTGTGTGTTGTTGAATTGGAACTGAGCCACAGCTGACCCTCCAGTTGGTTTTCAGAAGCAGTTAATCAAAAGGGAGGAGATTGCTCATCCTTATCCCATGGAGCAGCTGGTAGATTTGAACCACATACCTTCAGGATTGCAACACAGTTCCTTATCACCAGGCCATCATATACTAATATTACGACATATACTAATGTGAATATAGAAGTATCATCTGCCAAACCTGGGTATGTTCATGGGTCTAGTCCATTTCACCTGTCCATGCCTGTTTGACTTGCCACTCTGCCCTTCCACTTTTAAGAAAATGTTTACTATTACCCACAGTGCAGGACTGTTTGTTTTAGTGTTTAGCTTTATTGAGTGTATCATGCACCCTTTTTTGTGTTCCCTTTCTTAGCTATATGGTGCTGACCACCATCCCCTGATAATATATTGCCTTTCTGTTCACCCATCTGACTATGTATAATTTATTTACCGATTTTACTTCCCTTCTCTTCCTCTTCCATGCCTGGTAACCTTAAAGAATGTTTGTTCGTTTTTTTTTCCTTTGTGTAAACCTTTTCTCAGCTTTTTATAAAAGTAACATTGTACAGTATTTGTTCTTTTAGGACTGACTTGTTTCACTCAGCAGGTCTCCAGATTAATCTGTGATATCCAATGTTATTCAAATTCTTTGTTATTCTGTAGTGTTGTATAGTATTCTATTGTGTGTATGTGCATAGTTTGATTATCCATAAATATGTTCATGTATATTTGGGTTCGTTTATCTCTTTTATATTAAAAATAATGCATTAATGAACATGTTTGTGCACCTATCTATTGGTTTTTCTGCTCTTTATTTCTTTAGGTATATATCTAATTATGGGATTGCAGGATCAAATGGCATTTTTGTTTCCACTTCTTTCAGGAAGCACCAGGTTGTTTTCCACAATAGTTGTGTAATTTTGCAGTCCAACCCAGAGTGTGTGAAAGTTCTAACCTCTCCACAGTATTGTCAGGATTTGTTGTTTTCACTCTTACTGAACTTGTTAGTGTTGAAGATCCTTACAAGATTGATTGACACAGCGACTAATAATAGACTCAAGAATGACAGAGGTCATAAAGATGGTGCAGGATACAGCAACATTCCAATCTGTCTGTTGTTCACAGGGTCACTATGAATTGTTGACTTGAAGACATAGAATAACAATAAGAGTAATGATTTCTTTATGTGTTTGCTGTCTTTCTTCTTTGGTGAAATGCCTTCATTTCTTCTGCTCACTTTAAAAATCGGTTTCTTGTCTATTCTGTTGTTGAGCTTCAGGAGTTTTCTATAAATGTTAGAAATTAGTTCCTGTCAGATATGTAGTTATCAAAATTTTTCCTTCAATTGATAGGTTCTGTTTCTGTTTTTAGAGAAGTCTTTTGATAGACACAGAATTAAAGCTTTAGAAATTCATTGTTGTTTAGTTTCTCTTCCCTTGTTTGTGATTTTTGGGTATTGTTTGATAATCTGTTTTCTCTCTATAGGATTCTGACATAGCCTGCTAACAACATAGTTTAGGCCCCTTATTTCTTCTTTGATGATCTTTGCTATTACAGGTTTTTAGATCTTTGTTCTAACTTCAGTTAGGCCTTGTGTGCTCAGTTTTTCTGCAAATGGATATCTAGTTTCCCAGTATCATTTGTTATAGAGTCTGTCTTTTCCCCATACATGAATTTCACATCTTTGTCAACGATAAGCAGTCTATAAGTGTAAAGCTTTACTTCTAGGTTCTGAATTCTGTTCCATTGCTATTGCCCCTATCATTGCACTGATATTTCACTGTTTGTAATAGGTTTTGAGATGGGGAAGTAGGAGGCCTACTTTGTTCTTCTAGTTCAATCGTGCTTTGCTCATTTGGAGTCTCTTATACAAATTTGATAATTAGTTTTCCCATTTCTTTGAAGAATGATACTGTGATCTGACTTGAGATTGTGTTATATTTGTAGGGTTTTGTGGTTTTTTTTGTGGGGGGTTAATAATGGCATTTTCCCTGTGTTAAGTCTTCTTTTCCATGAGTATGGTGCATTCTTTTATATATGTAGGTTTCCTTTGGTTTGTTAAGTAGTGCTTTGTAGTTATTTGATTAGGTCTTTTAACTCTGGTTCAATTTATTCCTAAGTACTTCATCTTTTGGTTGGCTGTAGTAACCGATTTAATTTTTGATACTTCGTTTTCAGAGTTCTTTTAGTTACTATAGAGGGAGACAATTATGCTTTGTATGCTCTCTTTTGTTCCTACAATACTTTTCTTGCTGAACCTGATATTTTCTGTATGTTGTTGTGTACTGCTGGGTCCTAACTTACTCAGAGCTGACCCTCCAGTGGGTCTACCAAGTTAGTAAATGCACAAGAGGAGATTGTTCATCTTTCTCCCATAGAGAGCAGCTGGTGGGTTTGAACTATGTACCTTTGAGTTGGCAGCACACCTCCTTACCACTAAGCTGCCAGAGCTCCATGGTCTCCTAAAGACAATGAAAATCCATTCTCAAATGGAACTATAACAATACATAAAAGGGTTAGCTTTATAGCACATATATTGTGGAGACAATTCATTTTATCACAATTATTTTCTAGAGAGCTAGAAGAGCATGAGTGTTAGTTAACACATAGGAACAACTTTAAATACTTTAAATAAGTCTTAACCTTGTAATTATCTGTTCCGTGCATATTCCTAAAGGCCAGTGAGCCTGACTGACCCTGTTGTGTCCTTGGCATTTGACAGTAACAAAGTAGCAAGGATGATTCTATTTTAGGAGGTGAATTCACAAAATGATTAGTTTGCATGTGTTCTCAGTGCATTTCTCGTCCCTTTTTTGAAGAAGGAATCAACTCCCATGGTTTTGTTTTTGAATTGTTGGTAAATGTCAAGTGCCACATTTGAAGATAACATCCTTCCTGAGTTTTGATACCCAAAAGCTTGGGCTCGAGGGAGGTGACTTAGATTTATCCCAATCTCCAGTAGAGCCTGATAAAAACTCCTGAGTGCAGGTTCTGTATATGGCAGAAGAATCTAGAAAGCAGGAGTGAGGTGACAAGGTAGAAGTGAGGATTACTGAGCTGATTACTGTTGTAGGCCGATTGGATTGAATGCCACTGGAGACTTCGCAGTAACCTGGGGCAGGCAACTCCAGAATTAGTCCCCCTTTCTCCTGAGACAGGAGGTTGTGACATTTTTCCATCAAATGTCAGCCCTTTCTAGTTGAAGTTTGCCTTCTCTTCTGCCCATTTTTGGGCTGCACCATCTTGTGGTTGACTGAGGCAGACAAGCTGAGATAAAAGGCAGGTGTTTGTTTGACAGGGAGCATAGTCAGCTTGTACAGATTCTGTCCATTTGAGCTAGAACTAAAATTAGCTTTGGGATAACAACGTGACATTGGGAAACAAAAGTGTTGGCTACAGAGAGAGAGGATAAAGATAGGAGGCTGTGGTGTGGGTAGGAGGAAGCTACTAAGACGGGATCGTTTTAGGTTCAGAAGTGCTGACCTCACTCTTCAGTCTGGGAAGATAGTAAGGCGTCTGAGGTAAACCGCTAAGGGCAGCATTCAGGGTTTGAGGACTTTGTGACTCCCCTGTCTGGCTAACCTGTGGGTTCCAAATTAACAATAACAGCTGACTTGAAGAATTAAATGATCGTAAATATTGAAGTTATCCGCTGCAGCACTGGTTCTCCTAAATCTAGAGGAGGAGATAGGAAAGTAAGGTAGAAGCAGCGATGAGAGTCGGTGAAGTTGTTACTGGACGGGCAAGGAAGCCGCATGGCATTGCTTTCCTTTGCTGGGGAGAAAAGTAAATCTCTCCTCCGCACTCTCTGGAGATTTCCATTGCTTGAGCTTTCTCTCCTGTTTCTCACCCAAGGAAGGAAATGCCTCCTTCCTTAAGCTCCTGGGCATCTGAGCTACCTCCTCTGCTGAAATTACGTATTTGTCCAGATAGTCTCATGGGCAGGAACCAAGAAAATTCAGATTAGTTCTCTCTGTTACACAGTCCACACTTTTTCACAGAAGTCAGATTCCTTAACTAATCATCAGTTATATGTAGTCAAGGTGGAGCCAACTCACGGCTGACCCTCCAGGTGGTTTTTCAGAGGCTGTAAAATTACCCAGGAGGAGATTGCCCATTATCGTCACCTTGGAGCAGGTGGGAGATTCAAACCACAGGCCTTTGAATTGGCAGCTTAACTCCTTACCACTAGCCACCAGACTTCCCTAGTGACCAGTTGTTGTTGTTGTTGTTATTGTATACCCGTAGCTGACCCTCTAGGAGGTTTTCAAAGACAGTTAATCGCATGGGAGGAGATTGCCCCTCTTTCTCTAGCAGTGCATTGGTGGCTTTGAACAGCATGCCTTCAAGCTTGCAGGACAGCTTCTTATCACTAGGCCACCATTCCCCCCTCCCCCACTCTCCCATAGTGGGCTTTGATAGCATCCTTAGAGATTTCTTTAGCCAGTCTGTATGATAAGTGGACTTTTCTAGACTTGAGTCAGCCACCAGATGCCATATCCTTCTAATACTGAGGAATAAATCCTGACTGATTTCAGTTAGTTCCTCTCTCTCTCTATTATTTTTGTATGTGTGTACTGTCAAATTGAATCTGCTTAGTACCGGAGCAGAGCATCTGGTACCTCTGGGATTGCAGTGCAGCTTTTTGCCACTAGGCCACCAGAGCTCCCTCTAGCTCCTCCTCTTGACCTAGGCACAACCCACCTTCCTTTCCCACTTGGAGGCCAATGGAGCTGCTGAGGGACCAGGGATGTTGTTGTTTTTGTTATGTTCCATCAAGCCACTTGCGACTCATAGTGACACTGTGTACAACAGCTCTGAACCCTGCTCTATCCTGAGACAACGTTATCATCTCTGATACCCCCACCCATTACCCTAGTCACTGAGTCAATCCATCTCATCCAGGGTCTTTCTCTCTAATGCTGCCTTCCACCCTCCCAAGCATGATGTCCCTCTCCTAGGACTGATCCCTCCTTGCAACCTGTCCAAAGTATGTCAGACAGAGCTTCAGAATCCTTGCCTCCAAGGAGCAGCTTGGTTTTACTCTCTCCAGGATGAACCTGTTTGCTCTTCTAGTAGTCCATGGTATACTTAACACTTCTTTCCAGCACCACAGCTCAAAGGCATAAATTCTCCTTCTATCATCCATAGTCATTGTCCAGCTTTCTGATGCATTACAAGTAATTGCAAAGCTTATGGCCTGGATCAGGCACACCTTAGTCTCCAGTCTGACATCTTGCTCTTCAGTACTCTGGAGAGGTACCTGACAGCAGAGTTTGAATTACATAGTATTATTTTCATACCTTAAAAGAGAGTGGATTTTTTTTCCCTGATGAATTTCAGACTTATTTGCAACGCAAGAAAATGCATTCACTGCTTTTGAGTTGGAATTGACTCCTAACTGATTATCCAGTAGGTTTTCCAAGGCTACAAATTGCGCAGAAAGAGATTGCCCATCTCTCTCTCATAGAATCAGTGGGGGGTTTGAGCCATCAGAGGGAGAGTAATAGCCTTTGCGGTAACATCACGACTCTGTGAGGACTGTGGCCGCCGCTCCCTTGTTTGGAACTAGTGACTCTTTTCATTCTTCCAATTTTTCAACTTGAGAATGAGAATGTCTATCATATGCCTGATCCAACACTGCATTTTGGAAGCAGGTAACTTGTTTCCTATTTTGACAGGTCCACAGATGGTAAGAAATTTTGCCTTGGGGTGGATAGATTAAACCCAGACTCTCATCCATACTATATTTAAATGATGAGGTTTGGGACTTTGGAGCTGATAATATTTAGGTGACATTTTGGACATGTTGTTATTGTTGTTACGTGCTGTCAAGTCGCTTGCGACTCATAGCGACCCTATCTATGTACAACAGCCCTAAACTCTGCTCTGTCCTGTGTCAACTGCACTGTCTCTGACACTCCCACCCTGATTAACCCTAGTCACTGAATGAATCCACCTCATAGAGGGCCTTCCCCTCCTGC
>NW_006399856.1:2781805-2782924 GCF_000299155.1 Elephantulus edwardii | reverse complement strand
ACAGCTTCTTGCCACTAGGCCACCAGAGCTCAAAGCTCTTTCTCTCCTCTCTTTTATCTCTCTCTCTTTCTCTTATCTATCTATCTATCTATCTATCTATCTATCTATCTATCTATCTATCTATCTACCTACCTACCTATCTATCATCTAACTATCTATCAATCATCTTGTTATTATTGTTGTGTTCCCTAGAGTTGGAACCAACCCATAGCTGACTCTCAGCAGGTTTGCAGAGACAGTTTATCACATGGGAGGAGGCTGCCCATCTTTCTTCCATGGAGCAGCTGGTGGCCTTGAAGAGCATCCCTTTGGGATTGTAGCACAGCATCTTGCCCCTAGACCACCAGCTATATGTATAGTAATCTATTATTTAGCTTGGAAGAATCATTTTAGCCCACATCTTATATTTATGTATTTCTAATTACTTGCTTATATCAAAACTTGCACAAAAATGAGGATTCAGTGTTTTTAATGTTTGTTCAGTTTTCTTAGGAGACAATTCTAGAAGTGGGTCAAGTTACAGGGTCACTGAGGGTAAATGATCTTAAGATCATCCAAATTGTTTTTAAGAGCAGTTTTGTGGGCTTATATTTCTACCAGCAGTGGGAAAAAACTTTAAGAATGAACTTTGGCCTTGGCAAAATGTGGTTAAGAAAGGTGGCAAAATCTTAGAGATTGTTGTATTGTGGAAGCTTCTTTTATTTAGGAAATGTTAATAGACTATTCTATTTATTATAAGAGGGGTGAATCGCATTAATTTTGAGTCCCTTCTCTTCTCTGGATTTTCTATCATCTCTTTAAAAATGCTTCTTGTAGAATCAGGTGATAAGACCTCAGTTGAGTTTGAATTCCTGATTAAAAGAGCTGGGAAGGACTTCCTTTTCCCTTCCCCCTTCCATTTTCTTTTTTTAAAAATTTGTTATTAATTTCAATGAAAATTTACAGAGACTTTGGATTTCCATTCATTCATTGTTCCACTTTCCCCCCCTCCTCCCCTCCTTCCAGTACACTACCCTCTTGGAAAAGTAAAAGGAAAATTCTTTCATTGTTTTACAATACCTCCCCTCAGGTTCACTCATCTATGCAGGCTTCGCTCTGGACTGTCGTCATGACAAAAAT
>NW_006399856.1:2778009-2779655 GCF_000299155.1 Elephantulus edwardii | reverse complement strand
TTTTTAAATTTAAATTTGTTATTAATTTCAGTGAAAATTTACAGAGGCTTTGGATTTCCATTCATTCATTGTTGTAGATTTGTCCCCTCCCAAGACTCCCCCCACCCCAGAACACTACCCTCTTGGAAAAGTAAAAGAAAAGATTCTTTCATTGTTTGACAAACCCTTCCCCAGGTCCACTCCACCATGTAGCCATCACTCTAGACTCCTGTCATGACAGAAATACCTAGTCACATATATCTTTTAAACAGTTTTCTCCCTCCTCTGTTTCAGTGCAGTATACACTATTGAATCCATCTAACCCAGTCTCTCCCCAACCCCGAGGTCAGTCCCATTCTACAACAGTGACACCATGCAATATTTGTCGTTTTGTGACTGGGATATTTCACTCAGCATAATGTTCTCCAGAGTCAACCATTTTGAATAATATTGCATGAGTTCCTTGTTTTTTAAATGCAGCATAATATTCCATTGTGCGAATATACCACAGCTTCTCTATCCATTCGTTTGTTGATGGCACTTAGGTTGTTTCCAACTCCTTGCTATTGTGAACAAAGCTGAGATACACATGTGTGTGCTCCCTTGCATTTTCTAAGAATTGAATTACTAGTCAGATAAAAAGGTTTATCAATTGGGTATCAAGACAAAGAGGTTAAAATAAAGACCAGGATGGTACAAATTTTAATTCAGTTCCTGGATTAATGAGCTCACTCATGTTTCTTGAATAGAATTCAGGTGAACAAACAGCCTTATAAATATTTTCCAGTGTCTCTTCTATGATACTTGCCTATATTCTCTTACCAGGCTCAGTGTATCTATATTTGTCACTTGCTAAAATGGGTCTGATAAGTTTCGCCTGTTTTGGCAATTACTTGCTGTGCATCAGAGAGCTGGACAATGACTAAGGATGACAGACAGAAGAAGAATCAATACCTTGGCATTGTGATGATGGAGAAGAGTCTTGATGCACTAAGAAAACAAATAGGTCTGTCTTGGGGAGTGTGAAACCAAGTTTCTCTTTGGAGGCTAGGATTTTGAAGCTTCGTCTCACATACTTTGGGCACATGGCAGAAAGAACTGGTCCTTGGGGAAATATATCAATGTCAGAAGGGTGGAAGGACAGCGCAGGAGAGGAAGACCCCAGATCAGTTAGATTGACATAGTAACTGGGGTAATGGGATTAGTTACGTTGGAGCTAGTGAGACTGGCTCAGGATAGGACAGGCTTAAGAGCTGCTGCACATAAGTTCTCTATGGGTCATAGGCAACTTGATGGCACATATCAACAACAATAGCAACAACAACAACAAAATGGGTCTGGTATTGTTGGAAACCTGAAGAACGTAAGCATTTTCAACCCTAAAACTCTTGGCCTCTTCATTTCCTTTAAGACTTCTCACTATATCTTCTGAGTTTTTAGCAGAACATTATTTTTTACTTACATGGAAGAATTAGGTCAAGGACTGATTCTTAGGGCTCTCTGATGGCCTAATTCACAAGGAATTGCACTGTTGTTGTTATGTGTTGTCAAGTCGCTTGCTACTCATAGTGACCCTATGTAAAACAGCCCTAAACCCTGCTCTATCCGTGCCAATTGCACTGCCCTGACACACCCATCCTGATTACCCCAGTCACTAAATCAATCTA
>NW_006399856.1:2760040-2777739 GCF_000299155.1 Elephantulus edwardii | reverse complement strand
TCTCTGATGCATAACAAGTAATTGCAAAGACCATGGCCTGTATCAGATGCACCTTAGTCTCCAGAGACACACTGTTGCTCTTGAGTATTTTAGAGAGGTCTCTAAGAGCTGACTTTCCCATCTGACCTAAAAGCAAGCATTTTAAATCTACCACCTCAAGTACACTCTCCTCCAATGTGATTTACAGTCTTGGAAGCCCCCTGAAGGGTCAGGTATGAGTGGGACCTGATTCCCTGGCAATGAGCAAGACTGACTTAACTGTATGGTACTCCTCACTATGGCCATTCCTCCAGAACACCAGGTGGAGCTATTGTGCCACCCAGACTTGGCACACGCTAATTTGGAGTATGTTGTTATGTACTATCAAGTTGACTCTGACTCATAGTGACCCTATCTATGCATAACAGCTCTGAACTCTGCTCTAACCTGAATCAATTCCATTGTCTCTGGCACAATTATCCCCATTACCCCAATCACTGAGTCAATCAATCTCATCGAGGGTCTTCCTTTCTTGCATTGTTCCCCCGTCTTCCCAAGCATGATGTATGTCCCTCTACAAGGACTGGTCAATCCTGGCAACATACCCAAAGTATATCAGATGGAGCTTCAGAGTTCTTACCTGTAAGGATCAGCCTGGTTTTACCCTCTCCAGGACAAACCTGTTGTCTTAGCAGTCCATAGTATATTCAATACTCTTCTCCAGCATCACAACTTAAAGGCATCAATTTTTCCTCTATCATTCTTAGTCATTGTCCAGTTCTCTGATGCATAGCAAGTAAATGTGAAGACCATGGCCTGGATCAGGTACAACTTAGTCTCTAGACTAATATCATTGTTTTTCAGCACTCTGGAGAGGTACCTGACAGCAGATTTTCCCAATACAATTCATCATTTGATTTTCTGGCTGCTAGTACAAAGAGTGTTGATTGTGGAACCAAGCAAGTTGAAATTGTTAACAATCTCAATCTCTTCTCTGTCTATCATGTTGTTGCCAATTGGGCCAGTGGTGAGAATCCTTGTTTTCTTGATGTTGGGCTTCAATCCATATTGAAGAGTATAGTCCTTGGCCTTCGCAGTTGCTGCAGATCTTCCTCAGTTTTGCAAACAAGGTTATGTCATCTGCATAATGCAGGTTGTTGCTGAGGCTTCCTCCAATCCTGGTGCCACATTCCTCCTACAGATATCGACAAAGTATATCCAAACCTCAAAATACAACACACTTATTAGAGATGTGGGCTGCCAACCCAAAGGTGACTGTTTCAAACCCACCAACGGTTCTGAGGGAGAAAGATGGACAATCTCCTCCTAGGCGATTTACAGCCTCTGAAGTTCAGCTGGAGGGTCAGCTATGAATTGGTTTCCACTTGACACCAATGATATTGAGTCATGGAGAACAGAATATTTGAATTTGAGGTTCCCTAGTAGCATAGTAGTAAGGAGCCACATTGCAACCCCCAAGGCACTCTGTTCAAATCCACTCTGTTCTGTGGGAGAAAGATGGACAATCTCCTCCCACGTGATTAAACTGCCTCTAAAAACCCATTGGACGGTCAGTTCTAACTTGATGGCGTATAAAAACAGAGGGAGCTCAAGAGGTCTAGTAAGATTAAGGACTTGTGTTGCCAACCCAAAGACAAGTCAGTGGTTCAAACCCACCAGGTCCTCTACGGGAGAGAGACGGACAGTCTCTGGTGCAATTTACAGCCTCTGAAAACCTGCTGGAGGGTCAGGAAAGGGTCAGTTCTAACTCCATGAAAATGGATACCAGTCAGTAGGAGGAAAAGGTGAGGTTGTGTTAGTAAATCACTGAGGTACTCTCTATTGGGGGTGTCCTTTACACCTACTCTTTACTTACTGACTATCTCATCTGACATTTAGATTTGCAATAAAATGAAGTATCTACCATCTAACCATTTTGCACATTAAGTACTTCTGACAGTAGCAAACACCAGGTGTGAAGTAAGAATAATAGAGGCTGTGATGGCTAAAGTTATATAAAGATGTAGTCACCTGATGTGGTTGTCCTCCATTTCCACATAATGCCAATTTTTGTATAGCAGCCTCTTCTTTGGAATGGAGCTATCCATTTTGGTAAATGAAGACTATGTATAGTTTCATGCTCAAGACTGGTTAGTTAACTATCTAAACAGGCATCTTCTATATTGTTTCAAAAAACATATTAACCTGTGTTTATAAGAGAAGTACAAATCTATTTTTGAGTTCAAATCAAGGCACAAATGAAGTATGACAATCAGAATGGTTTGGGTTTGTTTTTTTGTTTGTTTGTTTGGTTTTTATGGTTTGTTCTTTGTATCTTCTCTCCGTTTTTAGTTGTCCCTGTACCACACTCATGGGGACCTCAGGTGATGCAGGGAGTTGGTGACTAATCAGAAGCCATATATTTCTGGTGGTTTGAACCCACAAACAGATCCTCAGGAGAAGGAAGTACAATCTCCTCCCCTGTGATTTCAATGCAGCCTTGGGAAAGCAATCCTGTGTTGCTTCGAGTCAGAGCGGACTTGATGGCAGTGGGTTTGAATTGTTGCTGGGTTTGGATTTTTGTTTGGTTTTCCAGCTGTTAAGCAGCTCTGGTTTGGCTTCTTCCCATTTGCTTTCTCTCTTTTGCTCCCTGCTCCTTTCAGCATCACCATGGCCACACTCTTTCACCCCACCAGGGGCAGCTGCTTCTAGTAGCAACTGGTGAGCTAGCCTCCAGTTTCGCCAACCTTGTAGAACCAGCTTCTTCACTGCTGCTCTGAAATACTGTCACCCGTTGGCTGCCACTCACGTCTCAGAGATCCGGGTCTCGGATTCAGGGGGCTCTTGCTCCAACACAGCAGAGAAGCATCCCCTTTCCGAGGCCAGAGCCTTTTAAGTTTTAATAATTTCAATCTTCCCTGCCCAAGGATAGAAGGAGCCCTGCCTACCAGGCTGGCCTGCCCTGAGAGCAGGGCTGTCTGCTCCTTCCCACCGTGCACACCCACGTGCCAGTTGGTGGCCTTTCCCCTTCAGTCCCCCCTTTGCACCCTCTCCCCCGCCTCTCATTCTCAGAACTCACTCCCATCCGATTCCAGGAAATGGCTGGTGCAACTTTGTAACCAAATCCCCTGAATCCCTTTGTATGTAGTTTATCTCCCCCTGCCCCCTCCTCCTCCTCGAGTTCTTCCTGGGCTGTGTCCGGTTTCAGGCTGACCAGGCAGGGCTGGCAGGGGTACATGGAGGATCCTGGAGCATCAGCAGTAGCAAGCTGTCACCTTCTGAAGTGACTGCATGGTAGAGCTGGTCTCAGACCCCCTCACCCTCGAGTGAACCAATCCTGAGACTCAGCCCCTTTGTCCTGAAGATCCCACCTTTGACAATGTCACCTTTCTAGGGGTTATGGTTCAGGAACAGATGGCCAGAGGATACATTTTCAATGTCCTTCCAGAGATGGCTTGTGTCTGGCCTGGACAGTGAGCTGCTGTTTCCTTTTTACTTGTCTTCACAGGCCAGAACCTTCCTTTTCTCCGTGGGAAATGCTTTTGACCACATCTTGTTACATTAGAGTCCGGGATGGAATAGATCAGCGTTGGCATGCCTTTTCTGTAAAGGAAAAATATAGTAAATATTTCAGGCTTTACTGGGTAATAAGGTTTCTGTTACATCCCCGTTCCCTTTCCCTCTCCTCCTCCTCTCTCTCTTTTTCAATCAAAGCTTTAAAGATAAAAAAGAAAACAAAACAAAACACAAAAATTCTAGCTCAAAGGCTGGCTGCATGAAAATAGACTACAGCCAAATTGATCAGCTCGTGGACTAGGTGCTCTATCCAGGTCATATGTGTCTAAATGTCTTAAGGGTTTGTTCTGGGCTTGGGAAGAGTGGTGCTGACCAGCAGTTCTGCTGACGTCATCCATTACAAACAGCATCTCATTACTCTCCAATTGGAACCAACCCAAAGATGACCTTCCAGTGGGTTTTCCGAGGCTGTAAATTGCACAGGAGGGATGGACAATCTGCTTGGCAGAAAGATGGGCAGTCTCTTCCTGATGTGAGTTACAGCCTCGGAGACGCCATGGAGAGCCAGTGAGGAGTCATTTCTAACTGAACGACAATGAGTCTGGGTTTCGTCTGACTGTGAACTAGTTGTCTCCCAGCCCAGACCACACGGCTGTGCTGCTTCTCTGTTGAGCTCTTTCTTTAGGGACCCCTTTGCCTTGGACTCATGTCCTGTGACTGTGACATGCTTTGGAAGAGCTATTTTTAGAATCCTGAGTGCCATTTTTATAATCCCGAGCACCTTTCTCCTCTGAGCTCTTTACTGTTCGTCTGGAGTTTGGACTTTGTTTCCAGCAGCAAATGTCAGGAGATCACAGCCTTTTGTGGGGCAGTTCCTCTGGCCCCCACGAGGGGACAGCAGGGTGGCTGGCAGGGCGATATTTGGGGCTTTGTGAGGAGACTCTGTGAGGCGTGAGCACAGGAGGGAGTAGCACATGGCTCAAGGCACTGAGGACCGCGGAGGAGGTCCTAACCACCACCTGGGTCTCCTGGGGAACTTGTGCATCGGCCCCATGGAGCTCTGAGAGGTCTTCCCTCACCCTAGCACCATTTCTATAAGGGCCATTTGTTCTGGTGACATCAGACTGTAGCCACGCACCACCTCCAGATGATAACTTAATGAGAGGGAAAGGGCATGCTGCTTGACTCTGAGCAACATGACCAAGCCTCGCCAAGAGCTGGCTACTTAGAGATGAGCAAGTTCCTGCCCCTCTGTGAGTCTCAGCTTCTCTCATCTGCTGCATGGCAGGATGTGCCTACAGCCAGCCAGCCTCATGCTGCTAGTGAGAGAAATCGCCTGTGCCTAGCAGGCCTGTGGAGGACTGTCACGGAGCCACCTTTGTGGGCTCAGAACACCCAGCCCAGGTCACCCTATCCATCCCTCACTCATGGGAAATGAAGTTCTGAATTATGACCTGCTTTCTTTGAGTTCGGCTCCAGAGTTCATAGAGGAGATACAATCGAAGCAACAGAAAGAACAAAAGAAAGAGGGGGAGAGGAAGTAGGAGGAGATGGCTTGATCAAAAAGAGAGGTAGCCACTATGCAACCTTAGGTTTGGACTCTTGTGATAACCATAATACCTTATCATATATCACTTTTAAACTGTTCTCTGGGCGGGGGGATTGTATACCAATGAAGGAATTTTACTTTTACTTATCAAAGAGAGGAGCGAACTCGGGGTGGGGAGTGGAGCAGGGAGAAAAGTACAACAATGAATGAATGGAAATCCACAATCTCTGTAAATGTTCATCAAAATTAATAAAATAAATTTTTTTAAAAAAGAAAGAAAATAGAGCACACAATGACAGCAGAGACTAATGGAAGATATAATGAAGAAATATGAGGATTAAAACAAAAAGATGAGTCTTTTAAGAAAATAGCAGTTTTTCTAACCAAGACTGAGGAGGGGTAAGAGATATCATAAAGTTAAAAAAATAACAAGTAGAATCTTTTTAAGGAAAAACATGTGTTACCACATTTAAGTCAGTATTTAAAACTGAGCTGCAATTTGTTATAAATCTATACCTGTATAAGTTGACCAAATGAAAAATTTTAAATGTGACAAGAAAAAAAAAGAGAGGTAGCTAGTCCTCAGCCCTGGCGCTGCCATTTGAAAACAAGAACAGCGGTATGTCAGAGATTGTCTTCTTTCAAGTCTGTTGTCTCCTCAGGGAAAGCTGACGTGTTGCAAGGCCTTGGTGTGGCTGCCAGCGATCTTGCTAGGAATCCAGAGGGCAGGAATAGGGCTCCCTGTCAGGCTCCTCACTGTGGCTCAGGTTAAGAGCTGGGGAGGCAGATGACTTCCTGTTCATTGAGGGTGACTAGGGAGGTTTGAGGCCAGGGCAGCACTTGGGCGTGAACTGTGCACGGTATTCCATTCTGAAAGGATCCCCAAGGGGCGGGGAGGGTCCTCCATGAAAGGTGCTAAAACATGTGTCCAACATCCTCCTCGTCAAAGGGAATGTTCTCCTGAAGCCTTAAATCAGGAGAGGTGAAAAGAACATGGGCATAGAGATGACAAAAGATGGAAAAAAATCACGACAACTGGTGGCATACTTAGGGGTTTGTGTTGGAGCAGATTCATAGTTTGAGAGCCGTATGTTCAAAATGAAGCCCTCTTCTGTTTAATACAGCATCCAGGGTCATGGAGACAAGGGACTAGCCCCAGGCAAGCTTGAAGATGAAGCCTGCATTTTCTTCCTTTTCATTAAAACAGGGAACCCTAAAGCAGTTTCTTTAATGGCTACTTGGTCCTACCCTCACGCTCTACGATGTGGAGTCTGAAGCCTGAGGAGGTCTTTTGGCCCCTAATTACACCTTGGTGCCTATGTGAGGCTAGCTCGTAGGGAAGGAGATGGCCACCCCTTAGCTGTAGCTTTTTTCTTGGCTGTGATCCCTCTCCTAGGCGGTGAACGAGGGAGCTCTGGTGGTGGCATTTGCAGGGCATGTGCTGTAACCTGAAGGCCACACCTCTCTAACGGTTGGAGCCTGCCAGTGGTAGCAAGAAGGACAGTCTCCTCCCATGTGATTTACAACCTCAGAAAACCTGCCCGAGGGTCAGCTAGGAGGTAGTTTTGACCTGGCCACAGTGATTGAGCGAGTGTGGCATTGAGTGAACTGAACTGGACTAACTAACATCTGAAGGCAGGACTGGGGAAGATTGATCCCAAAGGTCAAGTTCATCACTTCCCAAAGCATGCTTCTCAGACTAACAGTCTTAACATGACTAGAGAATTTGTTGTTGTTATTGCTTTCCATTGAGTTACTTTCAGGCACAGTTGTTGACTCCACGCACAATGAAATGAAACACTATCCAGTCCCAGACTATCCCCATGATCCCTGGATATTGGATTCTAGCATAAGCATATTCCATCCATAGGATTTTTTCCACACTGATTTTTCAATGACTGGGGTGATGGAGCTAGGTGTGTCATAGAGAGTGAGGTTGGCACAGGATAGAGCAGGGTTTAGGGCTGCTGTACATAAGGACGTTATGAGTCACAGGCAACTCAGCACAACAAACGACAACAATAGCTAGCCAAGCCTTTTTTCCTTGTTACCTTAATTTAGAAGCTCTACTGCAACCTGTTTAGCAGCAAAGTCACACACACACACACACAGCCACATACACACCCCAACCTGTACTGACAGAAGGGTGGTGACATACATGGAAGGCGAGAATTCTCTGGACCACCCATGTCCCCTTGTTAGAAACTTGTAAGAAATGCAAATTCTCAGCCCTTCACCTCTGAACCTGGAACTCTGGGATAGGGTCCGGGTACCAGTGTTTTAATGATCCTCCCGGGTGATCCTGATGCACCCAAAAGTTTAAGAAAGAACACCAGCCGAGGCTATCTGTGAGGGGGAATGAGGAAGCCCAGGATCTCGATCCTGATTGGAAACTACTTTGCAAATGCTGAGGCAGGCCCCTGAGGGGACACTCTGTTCTTTTCCACCCTCCCCATCGGCTACAGTGTGCCTTTGGTCTCCTTTCCACTGGCCACATCCATGTCCTCTCTTCTTGGCCAACTGCCTATCTGAAGGCCCCAGATAAAGAATAAGTTGATTTAATGGGACCAATTTAGAATAAGCTGGTCTGTAAAAGAATAAATTGGTAAAGGTTGCATAGTAGAGTGTACTTGCAAGGGTGGGGGGATAGGGTTTGTTTACCAATGAAGGAATTTTTCCTTTAGTTTTCAGAGAGAGGAGCAAACTGGGAGAGGGGAGGGGTGGGCAGGGAGAAAAAAAATCAACAATGATGAATGGAAATGCAAAATTTCTGTAAATGTTCATTAAAATTAATAATAATAAAAAAAGAATAAGTTGGTCTAGCGGAAGAAGGACGGGCAATTTCCTCCCCTGCAATTAAGTGCCTCTGAAAACCCACTGGAGGGTCAGCTATGGGTCATTCCCACTCAGTGAGCAATAACAATAGCAACTATCAGCCTGACTCGACTGGCTGGCTCTGGAGAGGTCTGCTCATGGTACCACCTACAGAAATGGAGCAGTTCCATCGCCATAGGCATCTCTCCTCCAGGACACAATAGTCCCAGGTAGGCGCTACCTCCTTTCCATTTACCTCCCAGCAACTTTGTTTCCAAGAAAGATAAAGGAGGCTGTCTTGAGCTGCTGTGAAAAAGGCAGAGTGGCAATAGTCTCCATGCCAAAGTTGGGCTGCTTATTTAATTTTATTTTTATTTTATATTGGTTTGGAGAAATGTGCTGTCAGGATTGGAGGAAGAATCATCAACAATCTGCATTATGCAGATGACACAGCCCTGCTTGCTGAAATTGAGGAGAACCTGAAGCACTTGCTGTGGAAGGTCAGGGATGGCAGTCTTCAGTATGGTTTGAGGCTCAATATCAAGAAAACAAAGATTCCCACCACTGGGCCTATTGGCAGCATCAGAATGGATGGTGAAGAGATTGAGATAGTTAACAATTTCAGTTTGCTTGGTTCCACAGTCAACACTCTTGATAACAGCAGCCAGGAAATTAAAAGACATATTGTGATGGGAAAGTCTGTGGTTAGAGACCTCTCTAAAGTACTGAAAGGCAACAATGTCAGTATGGAGACTAAGGTGTATCTGATACAGGCCATAGTCTTTGCAATCACTTGCTATGCATCAGAGAGCTGGACAATGACTAGGGAGGATAGAAGGAGAATTGATGCCTTTGAGCTATGGTGTTGGAGAAGAGTATTGAATATACCATGGACTGCTAGAAGAACAAACAGGTTCATCCTGGAGAAGGTGAAGCCAGGCTATTCCTTGGAGGCAAGGATTCTGAAGCTTCATCTGACATATATGGTCATGTTGCAAGGAGGGACCAGTCCTTGGAGAGGGACGTCATGCTTGGCAGGACAGAGGGACAGCGTAGAAGAAGACCCTTGGTGAGATGGATTGATTCAGTGACTGGGGTAATGGGGGTAGGTGTGCTGGAGACAATAAGATTGGCAAGGGATAGAGCAGGGTTTAGGGCTGTTGTGCATAGGGTCGCTATGAGTCACAGACAACAACACATAACACATAACAACACAATAACAACATTGGTTTGCTTATGAAGTTCATATACATTGTTTCTTCATTCACATCATGATTCATACAATCATACCCATTCATTGTTGTTATGTGTCATCAGGTTGCCTGCAACTCATATTGATCCTATATACAACAGCTGTGCACCTTGCTCTATCCTGAGCCAACCTATTGTCTCTGACGCACCTATTCCCATTACCTCAAGCACTGACTCAATTACTCTCATTGAGGATTTTCTTCTCTTGTGCTGTCCCTCTGGACTCCCAAGCATGATGTCCCTCTCCAAGGACTGGTCCCTTCTTTTAACATGCTCAAAGTATGTCAGATGGAGATTCAGAATTCTTGTGCTTTATAAAATTAATCACCACTGCTCTATGCCTATCATTACCCTGTCTTGTCAGGTCCCGCCAGATTTTTCCCATTTTCTTTACCCCTTTCCTCCACCCACCAAATTGTGCAGCCCTGTGATTTCACCCCTACTCATCCTCATCTCTGCTCCCCACCTCCCCTCCTTGGGTCCCCATACATGTTTTACTAGTTATCCTTCTGTTTTTCAAAAATGATTTTATGCACTATTTGTCCTTATGAGACTGAGTTAGTTCACTCAACATAATACTCTCCAGTCTCTCCCAAGTTAAGTAGCATTTTTCGAAGTTGTTGCTTCTGAGTGCTGCATAGTATCTCATTGTGTGAATGTACCACAATTTCTCACCCCATTCTGTTGTGGTTGGACATTGGGCTGTTTCCATGTTCTTACATTGGTGAGCAATGTTGCTATGAACATTGTTGTATTTCAGCTCTAATTTCCTTCAGGTATTTTCCAAGTAGTAGAATAGCTAGGTCATATGGAGTTTCTATGTTCAGCTTTTTGAGGAAATGCCAAACCGCCTTCCTGAGAAGTTGTACCATTTTATAATCCCATGAACAGTGTATGACAGTTCCCACCTTTCCACATCGTCTCTAAACTTATTGCTTGCTACCCTGCTAAATTTTGCCACTGCTCCTGGGGTAAGATGGTATCTCATTGTGGTTTTGATTTGTATCCCTCTTATTACCAGCAATTTTGAGCATTTCTTCATGTGTTTATTGCCCATCCAAATATCTTCCCCTCATGCACATCTCACACTATACACAAAAATTAACTCAAGATGGATCAGAGACCTGGGAGTAAAGCCCGAAACCATGAAATTCATAAGAGACAAACTGGGACCAAGCTTAGAAGACCTGGTCTATGGTACAAAGAGACTGACAAATATAGCCAGAAACACACAATCTGGAAAGGATAAAATTGAAGAATGGGACCTTCTAAAGATGAAATCCCTGTGTGCATCAAAACCTTTTTCCAATAGGGTGAAAAGAAAACCTACCAAGTGGGAAAAATCATCTTGCAATACCATCTCATACAGGAGTTTCATAACAAAAGTTTGCAGAATACTCCCAGGCTTCCAGAAGAAATAGACTGATAACCTAATTATAAAATGAGCAAAAGACATGGAAAGATTTTTCACAAAGGAAGACAGCAAGGAGAACTAGATAGAACCTTTTCAGCCTGCTAGAAGGCAAACAATAGAGGCTCACTATTGTGAGTTAAATACACTTCAGATTGCTGTTGAGCCTTTACCTTTATGAAGACTCTAAACATCCTTTCCCTTATGGAAATTGAACCCCAGCTACGGTGGTGAGAGCGTGGGATCCTAACCATTAGATCACCAGAGTGTGGCATCAGTATTGGAGAAAGACTCATCAACAACCTGCCATATGCAGATGACACAACCTTGCTTGTCCAAACAGAGGAGAACCTGAAAGCACTTGCTATAGAAGGTCAATGGCTATAGTCTTCAGTATGGATTGAAGCTCAACATCAAGAAGACAAAGGTCCTCACCAGTGGGCCAGTGGAGGAGAGGAAGACCCCGGATTGACATGGTAACTGGGGCAATGGGATTCAATGTGTAAGAATCAAGTGAGATTGGTCCAGGGTAGGGTCGAGTTCAGAGCTATTATATTTAGGGTCCCTATTAGTCATGGGCAACTTGATGGCACATAAAAAAACAACAATGTGAAGTATTAATATATAAAAGGAAGGACTCCAGAGGGGGACAGTACACAGCAACAACAACTGGTGATTAATAAGTCAGGGATGTTCACAGAGTAGGGATGTGGAAACAGGCTCAGGGGCATTTGTTGGATTTCCCAAGTTGCTAAACCCTTGACTGAAGCTGGCACTCAAAATCCCATTCATGGTAGAGTGATGGGAACCAGTGTTAATGCCCATGCAGGCCCCCATCTGCTAGGGAAGTTGGCCAGATGTGCCTCCCAGATGTTCCTTCCAAGCTCAGCTTGTGTGGCATGAAGGCTCAGAAAGAGCAATTTTTCATCTTGAGGAAAATGATTGTCACTCAGGGTTGCCTCAAATATTGGACCAGTTGGCTGTGAGCAGAACCACCAAGTAGGGCCAAAAAGCAAAGAGGGCTTTGCGTGAGGCCTCAAGCCACAGACCTGGGCAAGGTGGGGGTGGACTGGGAGAGAGATAGAACCAGGGCCATCAGAGGGAAATTTCAGAGCTTGGTAGAGACCATGAACCAGCCGTAGACCAGGTCCCAGGCATGGTACCGACTGTGCTCTGTCCCCTCTCTGAGTGTCCACATGTCTGCTTGAGAACTGGGCAGTAGATCTGTGTGTGTTGAGGATACAATCTGGTCAACTGGTAAACTGGTGCCAGAGACAAATATAGGGAGATGCACTTATATAGGAGGGGCCTGTTGGTATAACCAGAAGGATCCTAGTCAAGTTCTTGGATGTGTTGGGAGTGTGTTTTACTCTTTAAGTTTGAGCTGAGTCTTAGTGCCAAGCCTCAGTAAGGAGAGGGATAGAGATTCTAGGAGCTTGAAGCCCATCCTCTCAGCTCCACTCCCTCTCACAGTAGCTTCTCATGCATCTTGGAAGTCCCAGGGATTCCACCACTGGTAGAAAGCCCTGGGGAAGCCTAACTAATCCCATAAATGATGGGACAAACTGGGGACCTGCCTTTCAGGATGAGCCCTCAGGCACCAAGGCTAACAAGTGATTGATGTATTGGCTGCTCTGTAGCCCAGGGGTTGGCCCTGCTACTAAAAAGACACGTGGAAGCTCTTATTGGGGCAAATGTCACCAGTGACTGGTCCATCTATTTCCCTTGAGGACCACAGAAGGGGAGAGTTGGGTTGGACAATGCAAAGGGGCAGGAGTGAAGCAAACGGGGACAGGGATTCTTCTGGCATACTCTTTCCCCTCCTCTGATTTCTCTCACTTGAGGAGCTCAAGAACTCGGATGTTGACATAGTATTTTCCCAAGCATTGGAAATGTAGTCCCTCGTGAGCTGCACTGATCACCTAAAGTCTGCTCCTCTCCAGCAGTTCAGATGCACTGGGCATTCCGTGAGAGAGAGCAGGCAACCTTCCCGCTGGATTTCCATTCTCAAAGACCGGACGGAGGGTTGCTGTGAGTTGGAAATGACTCTGCATCAGTTGGGTTGAGAAGACCTCAGGCCCTTTAGATCTTCACCCTAGAACTCGCCCGCTCTCCTTTTGTTCCCTTCACAAGCAAGCTTGGCCAACTCTGTTGGCCATAACAACCTTCCACTGGCAAAGTCCCAATACCCAAGGACAAGCCAAAGCTGTGTGAAAAAAACCTGTCCTACTTTGCTTACCCAAGCCTAACTTCTCTCTGAGAAACACCCCTTTCATATCCCTGGAGATTAGGTTCCACATCAACTTCTTCCTTCTATTGAAATGAAGTCTGTTTATTTTCAACATCCCCTACCACAGACGTTCTCTCTCCCAGCAGAATTTAATCTCTGTGAGAGAGAGACTTTGCTCAACTTAGAACGGTGCTTAGAACACAAAAGGCAATGAATATTTGTTGAATGAAAGTGTCAATGGATTTATTTTTCCCCACCAGAATGGCAAATACCAGAAAGCTTTTCCCCAGGCCGTCTTTTCCTTCCACAAAAGCCTTCTCTGCTCTCTCCACTCCAAACCCCTCATTTCTCATCGCCTCTGCCTTGCCCGGTCTATAGAGTCTTCTTGGCTTCCCACCACCTGCCACCATCAATTCTTGGCTGCACTCCCTCTGGACACCTGTTCCTCCTTTAACGGATCCTGCTTGCCTGGCTTTCTTCTCTGGGTGAATTAAGGGGAGCAGGCTCGCTCCCAGGAACAGCTTGGATGTTGTATGGTGCTGACTGACGGCTCAGTCTGTGTTGGGTGCTGAGAAGTGAGACAAACACAGAACCCGCCCTTAGGGCTCACTGTCCACTGGGGAGTTGGGGGTGGGGAACTGGTTCTGACATTCTGAGAGCAAGCTCTTAACTCTTCAGAGGTTTTGCAAGTCAGTTGTCAAGCATAACCTATTGTCAAATCTTGTAGAACTACAATCACAGGCTTGCTACAGGCTTAAGAGTTTGCAAGAATCAACAGAAACATTCCAGGACAATCATCTGTTTGTGTGGAATTGACGTCAAGGAATAGTGCATGTTTAATTATTATTTGTATAATATTTTTATATGATATGATACTAAATTATATTATATATTTGTATTATATTATGTATATAATATTTGTATTATATTATTTAATCATATGCATGTTGGAGTTCTGGTGGCTTAGTGGTAAAGAGTTGCGCTGCCAACCCAAAGGTAAATGGCTCGAATCCACCAGAATCTCACCAGGAGAAAAATAGGCAGTCTCCTCCTGTGTGATCTATTGCCTCTAAAAACTTGCTGGAGGGTCATCTATGCGTTTGTTCTGACTTGACAGGACAGAACAGCAACAACTACAACCATAACAATAGCAGCAATATACGTGTGTTCGGCAAAATTTATTCATACTTCTCCCCCTCCACGGAAAGGTGGTTATTAAACATTTACCAGTACCCCTGCTGGCCAGTACTGTGTATGGGGACTGTTGCAAGTTCAATACTTTTGTAGAGGAATCCAAAGTGCTGTGTCATCAAGGAATAGATACACTTGCTTGACTCTTTGAGATTGTGAAACTTTTCACATCTAGAAAGGAACTTGAAGATAGGGCCTCTGAGGCCCACAGACTTGCTCCTACACACAGGCTTCAAGTTGGCACCATCTGTTCTAGAACTCAGGCCCTGGGTCATGTGACACTAGCATGCCAGCTGTGTCCTCCTGGTTCCCAGCTCCCCCGGGCCCTTGCTCTCTTTCATGCTTTGAATGAGTGATGCAGGTGTTCTCAGCCTCAGTCTATGTCTCTCCTGGGGCAGAGGGAGGGGAACACAGAGGGAAGGGATGAGCTTCATGTGAGCTTCTGAAGCAGCATCCACCATAGCTGGGCTTCTGGCCAGTCCAACACCCTTCAGTTGTAAATCAGTTCCCAGTCAGGAAGGAAGGACTTGGAGAGGTCTAAGTTTTATGAAACCAAATCCAATCTGGATGAATAGAGAAGCAATTTCAGAGAAAGCCATGGGAAAAGGAGTAGGTCACAGGCCAGTCCTGGGTGCTGATGTCCCAGGGGATGGTTCTTCAGTGGGATATTTCCCTACATCTGTAGGAGCCCCTTCCAGCCAGCCTCTCCTCCCTCAGCAAGACATAGTGCGATTGATTCGGAGGAGCCCTATTGATGGTACTGGTTTGAAAGCATGCAGTTACGCAACTCTCTCCCAGATCCTAGACCTGTAGTGCCCAGTGTTGCTATGGCAACTACGCTGGGCAGACAGGCATGGGGTACCGCAAGATCTGGGTTCTATGAGACTGGCTATGTTAAAGGACACGCCGGTGGATGTTGTGCATTCTGAGCAGACGTTCAGATGTTCGCTGGTTCAAAGAATCACAAGCTTCATGCTCTCAAGGGCCTTCATTCTGGGTTGGCCGTATTGTCTTCTGGATCATAAAAGACAAGGGGAGAATTTTACACCCCTCTTTTAGTGTTGTTGTTGTTAGATGCCGTCGAGTCATAGATGACTCATCGTGACCCTATGAACGAAAGCCTGAGCACTGTCCATACATAGAGTTTCTGGAGGCAAGCCATTTCGGAAGTGGATGGTGCTCCTGCTTCCAGCTCTTTTAATATCATATCCTAATTATCTCCAGTCCATTTACCCACATAGAAAGGACAGTGTGTCAAGTTCTCTAGTTCAAATATCTTTAACTATTATGACTGCAGTGTGTTCCCTCGTTTGACAGATTAAATAGACTCTAAACCTAGTTTAGGGAGCTCTTGTGGCACAGTGTAAGAGGCTGTGCTGCAATCCCAAAGGTACACAGTTTGAATCCACCAGGTGCTCTGCTGGAGAAGAAAGAGCAATCTCCTCCTGTGTGATTTACTACTGAGTGAAAATCTGCTGGACGGTCAGCAATGGGTTGATTCTGACTTGATGACAAAACAAGAAGACTCGTTTTTTGCTACTTTTTTTTGGTTATTTTGCTACTGATCAAGTTTTATTTTTCAATCTCAGAAGAAATATCTGAGATTAAAGTGTATGTTTGTGAAAAAGTGACCATAGATGACATATGGTCAGAGTTTGGCAAACCAGTGTTTCAGGCCAAGGATGACCTAACCGGGGATAGTGGGCATAGTTCAATGATGACTCATTTTGAATGAATGGGAATGACTGAATGAAACACAATGCGAATGAAGGAGAGCGTGAAACACGATGCATATGCACTTTGCAAGCAAACCAATAAAATAATTTTTTTTAAAAAGTCAAGTCTCAGAGTCCAGGCTCCAGGGAGCTGGCTAGAGCATCGCTGGCCAGTCAGGTGGTTGTTGTTGTTAGACGCCATCAAGTCAGCTCCACCTTATGATGGCCTATGTACAAGTGCTCAATCGCGACACATCTTCACAATTTCCACTGTGCCTATGCCGTTGTTGCCATCGCCATGCCAGTGTGTCTCATTGAGTGTCTTTGATGAACATTGATGACCCTCTGCTTTCCCAACTGTAAAGTCCTTTCCAAGGACTGATTCCTCCTGGCAAGATGCCCAAAGTATGCTTCTAAGAAGCATCCCCCGGTTGCACCTCTTCCTAGATAGACGTGTTGATTCTTTTGACAGGTTGAGGTAATTAATATCCATTGTCAACATCATAATTCAAAGGCATCAGTTCTTCTTTGATCTTCTTTAGTCATGGTCTGTCACATGCATATTAAGGAATTGAAAATACCATGGTTTGGGTCATGATTCAGGACCCAAGAAGCTCCCTGTCTGTCCCTTCACTGATGTCTAGAATCCAGTCCACTACTCTCTAACCAGAAGCCACTGAGGAAAAAGAAAAAAAAAAACCACCCACAAACACCCCAACAAAAGCAAACCTGTCCTATCACATTTGTCCACACAATGCCTGCTAGGTGTTGTTTATCGCCAGGGTCAAGCTGGAAGACAGCAGGTGAGCTGAACTGAAGTGAAGGCTGACGTGACTCTGCTGGCATCAGGCTGACTCAATGGACAGGGTGTCATATCACTGCTGCCTCTGTGTTCCCCTTGGCAGTGTCCCCTCTGAGGATGGACAAGGCCAAGCTTGCATCTTGATTGTCCCTGGTGTGTGTGGCAGCAAAGTCCAAAGTTAAGCATTATTGAAAAAGATGAATGAAGACTCACGAAGACTATCTTCCATTCGTGAAAATCTGAAATGAAATGTTTGGAGACAGCGAATGAGTGGGCCTAATGGCAGCAGGAACTTCTAATGGCAGCAAGGGGGACACATGTGGTAAAGATTGCTTGAAGCATTGTGTTCCATTCTGAGATTCATGCCTAATTTAATGTCTTCCCGTGTGACAACTTGCTCCATCCCTTAGTATAGATAGCAATATTAGCTTCTTCTATGGACTTATGTGTATATGGAGTTCCTGGGAGGGTTAAATAGTGAGATGCTCAGTTACTAACGGAAAGATCATTTTTTTTAATATCTACTCAGAGGTTTCTTAAGAGAAATTCCTGGTGATATTCCAGAAGATGAAACCAACTGAAAATCAATGGATCAAAGCCCTGCTCTGATCAAAGTACTCCTGAGTTGCAATCATCTGGAGGGCAACAACTGTTTTTTTTTTCCATAAGCATGTATTCCTATAAACTTTTCAAAGAATTTTCCTGTAGAGCTATGCCCCAAGTATAAGGTGAAAGAGCAGAAGGGGCTGGGTAGGGGTTCTCATTGGAACTCGAACACCAGGAAGCTGTGACACAAAGGACCAATGAGGTCCAACTGGTAAGAGGAAGAGTTGGCTTCAAAAGTGTGAGTTCCTTTCACCTTCCCTATCTTGTGCTCCATGATTCTTGCCGCCCCCTCCCCCCATGATTCTTAAAACATACATTGCTTAAGCCAATACTTTGTGGGCCTGACAAACTAATCCATGGCAGGATATTACTAGGAATAAACAATATCAGAAAAGGGATACTTTTAAGTGGACTGATTGGAGGCTTTTAATGCAGGGTTGCTAGATTTAACTAACAACAACAACATTGCATATCAGAGAATGAATACTTTTTTGATTGCTGTCATGCTAAAAACTGTGACACTGATGCATCAAATGCAATAATGGTTACCCATGGTGGACAGTGTTTGGTGGAGCTCCCTGATTAAAACAAGCTTGGAAGCAGGAGTGGCATCCACTTCTGAAATAGCTTGCCTC
>NW_006399856.1:2741659-2758100 GCF_000299155.1 Elephantulus edwardii | reverse complement strand
TTTGCTATTATGAACAAAGCAGCAATAAACATGAGTGTGCATATATCTGCTTGGGTGACAGTTCTGGTTTCTTTAGGGTATATTACCAGTAGTGGAATTGCTGGGTCAAATGGTATTTCTATTTCCAACTTTTTAAGAAAGCTTCATACTGTCTTCCATAGTAGTTGCACCATTTTACACTCCCATGAAGAGTGAATTAGGGTTCTGGTTTCTCTGCAACCTCACCAGCATTTGCCGTTTGTTGCTCTGTTGAATTTTGCTCTTCTTACTGGGGTGTGATGATATCTCATAGTTGTTTTGACTCTCTGACATTCTTGAGCCCTTTGTTGTGGTCACTATGTCAATTCATCTGGTTGAAAGTCTTCCTGTCTTCACTCTTCTACCTTTCCGAGCATGATATCATTCTCTGTGGAACAGCTTCTCTTAACAACATGATCAAAGTACTCAAGACAAAGCTTTATCATTCTTGCCTCCAAAGAGCACTCTTGCTGGACTGTCTCCAAGACATACTTGTTTGTTCGCTTGGCAGTCCATGGGATATACAGTACTCTTCTCCAACATCACAGTTAGAAGGCATCAATTCTTCTTCTGTCATCCTTTCTCATTGTCCAGCTCTCAGATGTATAGCAAGTGACTGAAAATATCATAGTCTAAACCAGTTATATCTTAGTCCTCTAACTGGGGCTATGGCTGTGTAGGACATACTTGTACTAAAAAAGTATTCATGTATAATTTGAAATGAAAATTTAATGAAATGTCCAGTATTTTTTCTGTTGTTATTATGTGCCATTGAGTCACCTGCAACTCAGAGTGGTTCTATGGACAATAGCTCTCAACTCTGCCCTATCCTGAGTCAGTCTCATTGACTCTGACACAACTAATCCCAGTTACTGTGGCAATCCAAGACATTAAAGGTCTTCCTCTCCTGCGCTGTCCATCCACCTTTCTAAGCATGATATCCTTCTCAAAAGGCTTGTCCCTCCTGGCCATGTGCCCAAAGTATGTGAGATGGCACTTCAAAATCCTAGACTCCGTGGAGCAGTCAAGTTTCACCCTCTTCACAGACCTGTTTGTTCTCTTGGAAGTCCGTTGTATTTTCAAGACTCTTCTCCAGCAACACGGCTTAAAGGTATCAGTTCTTCTTCTGTCCTTCCTAGTCATTGTCCAGTTCTCTTATGGATAGCAAGTAATTGCAAATATGATGGCCTGGATTAGGTGCACCATAGTCTCTAGACTGCCATCATTACCTTTTAGCACTTTGAAGAGGTCTCTGACAGCAGATTTCCCCAGTGCAATTTTTCTTTTGATTTCCTGACTGCTGGGGTTGAGTGTCGACTGTGGAACCAAGCAAGATGAAATTGTTAATAACCTCAGTCTCTTTTCCACCTCTCATAGTGCAGCCAGTTTGTCCAGTGATGAGAATCTTTGTCTTCTTAATGTTGAGCTTCAATCAGCAGTGAAGATTATCATCCTTGATCTTCTGTAGTAAACACTTCAGGTCTTCCTCAGCTTCAGCAAGCAAGGTTGTGTCATCTGCATATCACAGGCTATTGAAGAGTCTTCCTCCAATCCTGATACCACATTTCTCCTCATAAAGCCCAGCCTTTTGACTGATCTGTTCTGCATACAGACTGAAAAGGTATGGAGACAGAACAAATCCATGACACACTGCTTTCCTGATTTTAAGCCATGCATTGTTTCCTTGCTCTTTCTTGAGGGCTGCTTCCTGGTCCAAGTATACATTTTACATAAACAAAATCAAGTATTCTGGGACTCCCATTCTTCTTGATGTTAACCACAATTTATTGTGATCTACCCAGTCTTTGCATAGGCAATGAAACACAGAAATTTCTCTGGTACTCTTTTCTTTCATTCAAGATCTATCTGACATTGGCGATAATGTCTCTAGTGCCACAACGTCTTCTGAATTCAGCTCATATTTCTGGTAATTCTCTGTTGATGTACTGTTCCAGTCATTTTTGGATAATTGTCGACAGTATTTTGCTTGTGTGCTATTAGTAATATTGTTTGATAATCTCCATATTTTGCTTGGTTGCCTTTTGTTTGGAATGGGAATAAATATCTTTCCAGTTGCCCAGGTAGTTGATTGTCCTCCAAATTTCTTGCCACAATCTTGTGAGCATGTTCGGGGCAACATCTATTTGTTGAAATATGTCAATTGGCATTCCATCCATTCCTGGGGCCTTGATTTTTGCCAATACCTCCAGAGCAGCTTGAACCTCCTCCTACATCACCAATGCTTCTTGATTGTATATTGTTTCATGAAATTCTTCTGTGTCAGTCAATTATTTCTTTATGGCATGGATTTCTATAATATGAAATACTATTTCCATAATTCCTGCCCAATGTTGACACTATATTAGAATATTAACCTTTGCTAGGCCAAGAGGATGTTTTTTAAAAAGGCTGAACACTTACTTTCTGAGAGGGTTTGATGCCAAGTCTGCTTAAGCCTAGGAAAGGATTGGCCTAGTAACCCCAAGATCCTTTTCGTTTACATGACCACTGTATTTCCAGGCATTGTTTTTCTTGTACTGAAGCTCTTGCATGCTCTATCGCTTTTGTTTTCTGCTTCCTCCACTTTGTGTTTCAGTAAATCCCATTGACTTACTGTCAAGTTCTCTGATTCTTTACTCATCTGTGTTGAGTCTCCAAATGAGTCAGCCATTGGCTTTCAGCAAACAGAATCAGTTCTGCAGAAATGATGTTTGTTGTGTGGAACTCACCACAAGAAAGAACGTCCTAAAACAAAGCTCGAGAAGAGAAGATTGAGAGATTCTGGTTTTAGAATACAATTTACATAGAGTCTCATTGGGAAAGATGCATGCCTTGTGGTGAATTAAGACATTTCTAGTCTTGGCATTTTATTTTACTGTCACTTGGAAGTGAAGGGAGATGTTTTCCTGTTTTGTTTTATTTTTTCCTCAAGGAGCCAAGGCAGATCTCAGGCAGAAATTGGGTAAATAAAAGCTAAATGGGAAAGGAAAACATTAACAGGACATAGTCAAGGATGGAAAAAAAATCTTAGTTCTCTAACATAGAGAAAGGGGTGGGTCTCCTGACTTGTAACCTGTAAGTACATGGCTCCCTGGCGATTCCAATACTGGAGCAGCGAGCCCTGCAAAGTGGCAACTGTAGTATCTCTGGGTGATAGAGATGATTACTAGTATGTTTAATTGTTAACTGAAAGGTTGGAGATTCTAATCCACTTAGTAGTGTCTTGGAATAAAAAGGTCTGATGATCAACTTCTGGGAAAAAAATCAGCCATTGAAAGCCCTGAGGAAGACACGTTTGTTGTGACACACCTGCGGTCGCCATGAGCTGGGAGTGACTTGAGGGTAACGAGTCAGTTGATAGTCTATCTTTGAAAGGACACAACTTTTATTTTTCTTTGCTGCTTACATTTAGTTTGGATAGCAGATGGACCTTACCCACATTTATGGAGGGCCTCTCAAAGGTAACAACATTTTGTGGTTGTAACTCTGCAGAGTAATAGGATTGAATGTCTCCTATAAAGAATAATTCCCTAAAATCTTTTTTATTAATGACCCTTTTTTTAAACCCATGTTTCAGTTTAAATGAGAACTACAGGGACAGACTTTTCCCGAAGGTCCATCCAAGTGTAACCCCTTCCATCATCACACATATCGGGACCTAACATTCGATTACTTATTTACCATCTTACCTGCACATTGACTATATTCTTCTAAGACTCAAGTTCCTGCAACTATTTTGTTTGTCTTGTTCCCTAATAATGAATAACCTTGACTAGCTGAATAATAGGTATTCAATACAGTTTGCTTAATTCATGAGTGGAGTCAAGGACATTTCTCTGGCCATACCAGTATGAAATGAACTACTGCTGACCGGCAGGGAAGAGGAGCGCTGTGCTCCTTTGAACATTCTGTTGTGCTCCACCCCCCTTCCCAATTCCTTGTGGTTTCGCAATCTGACAGTGCTCGGCAGAATCAGAAGACACAAGATCGATTCGGGCTGCAGGCTTTTAAAGGTCTGTGTAATTCCCTTTTTTTACAGTGACTAAAGCAACAGGGCTTAACAGATGCTGCCCTGAGTGATTGATTAATTAAGGTTTAAGCTCAGAGAGGCTTTGACCCAGTGGGACATTCCTTTGTAAGCAGCCATTCCTGTGCCCCAGTTGTTGTGCACACCAGAACAACTGGGTGTCCAATTCCTGGAAACCTCGCAGAACAAAGAGCCTGGTGGATTCACCAAATAAATATACAAAGGAGTCCATTTATCTTATTGAAAGAGCCGCAGCTACACATCTAAACAAATCCATTTGCAGCAATGCTTTCATGAAGCAAATCTCTTCCAGGCAGTAAGTATGAGGTAGACACTCAAACAAATAATAAAAGCTGGCAACGGTCTTCAGTTCTGTCCATTTTTCGCCCTGAGTGTCTGGCTGAGTGACTGGAGGAAACAGAGTCCTTTGCAGCTTGAAGGTCAAAGGTCCTGTGTTCACAGGTGCTAAGGTCGCAACAGAATTTGACCCCAGATCTTTCTAAGCTAAACAGACCTGACTTTTTGCCTGAAAGAAATAGGACAAAGGAGAATGGTGGGAGGGGGAATGGAAGTGGGTACAAAGGATCCAGAGAGAGACGGGTAATTGATTAACCCATTGATTCGATCATTTATTTATTTTATCACACTTATTAACTTCTTATGAAGGAAAGAATTCCTAGGCCTTGTCAGGTCTGGAAAAATGAGTTAGGTAGAGTAAGGTAAACTGTAAGGTCCCTTTTTCTATTAATGTAAGACCATTAGGCAGCAGCAGGATGGATGGTGAAGAGATTGAGATTGTTCACAGCTTCAGTTTGCTTGGCTCCGCAGTCAACAGTCTTGGCACCAGTAGCCAGGAAATGAAAAGACGTATTGCCATGGGAAAGTCTGCTGTTTGGGACCTCTCCAAAATTCTGAAGAGCAATGGTGTCTCTTTGGAGACTAAGGTGCGTCTGATACAGGCCATGGTCTTTGCTATCACTTGTTATGCATCAGAGAGTTGGACAATGACTAAGGAGGATAGAAGGGGAATTGATGCCTTTGAGCTGTGGTGCTGGAGAAGAGCATTGAGGGTACCATGGACTGCTAGGAAAACAAACAGATTCATCCTGGAAAGGGTCAAAACTTGCTCCTTGGAGGCAAGGATTCTAAGGCTCTGTCTAATATATTTTGGACATGTTGCAAGGAGGGACAGGTCCTGGGAGAGGGACATCATGCTTGGTAGGGTGGAGGGACAGCGCAGAAGGGGAAGGCCCCCTATGAGGTGGATTGATTTAGTGAGTGGGGTAATTGGGATGGGTGTGTCGGAAACGGTGCGACTGGCACAGGACAGAGTCGAGTTCAGGGATGTTGTACAGAGGGTTGCTATGAGTCGCAAGCGACTCGATGGCACATAACAGCAACAACAACAAGACCATTAGTAGAGAAAAAGCACAGATGATTCCGTTAGTTTGAAGAAAGATAAAATAATGGGTTTGAACCAGCCTACACTGAGTTTGAGATGCCAACAGGAGTTCTGGGTCTCCAACAGTCATTTTGCCAACTGTAACCGAGGACTACGCTTCTGTTTCTAGGCCTAATCTATAGGGCGTTGTACTGCTAACTCAAGGTCTGCACCTGTCTGATGGTTCAAATCCACTGGCTACACTTAGGAAGGAAAATGCAAAATATCCTCCCATGTTATTTACAGCTTTAGAAATCTGCGGGGTGATCAGCTGTGAGTTGATTCTGACTCAACAGCAATGCATTTTTAGTTTAGTTGGTGGTTGTTTTTGAACATTTTAACTCAACACATTAAAAGGTAGATTCACCTCTAGACTTCCTGTCCTCTACATTGGTCCTGCTCACCAAGAATGGCATCGCGCTCCAGAGACCAAAGCCAAAAGCCCTGAGCCCTCCTCCACTCTGACTTCTCCTTCATTTTCCATTTCCTTCTCACTCAACACTAGGTCCTGTTGGTTTAATCTTTAATTTTCTTCTCGATTTTTACTTTTGTGTTCTTTCTGTCTCATGTTCCAGTATTCTAGTCCGGACAACCATCAGATCCCATCTGGCTTCTTGTAATAGTAGTCTCCACCCCTCGCTAGACTATTGCCACCATTCTGGCCCCTTTCTGTCCATTCTTTCCATAGCACAATAACAGTCATAGAGCATTTGACTGCAAAATCCAACACAACCAAAGACCTGGTACTTCCTTTTGCTCTCAGGAAGATGATCAAACCTTTCATGTGACTTCCAAGGCATATTAGGTCTGGTCGTACCTCATTTTTTTTTTCTGTTTCAGTTACAAGGACCTTCTTCAGCCCTTCATACTTGCCCTTTTCCTTCCTCTGCAGGGTTTTTCTATGTGCTATGTATGATAAGCAATATAATGATTCTCCAAATGTATTTATGCCCTTATCTCCGGAACTTGTGACTATGTTACAGTACCTGGTAGGGGAACTAAGGTTGCAGATGGAATTAAAGCTGCTAATAATATGACCTTAAAATGTGGAGATGATCCTAGATCTTTTGAGTTGTTGTTGTTAGATGGTGTTGGGTCGAGTATGACTCATAGCACTCGTATAAACAACAGACCTGAGCCCCGTCTTATCCTGTGCCATCCTCGTCATGTCTGTCATGCGTGAGCCTATTGCTGTAGTCACTGTGTCACTTCATCTCATTGAGGATGTGTGTGTATTCTTCTCTTTTGCTGATTTTCCATTTTTCCAAATCTGATCTCCCTTTCCAAGGAATAATCTCCTAGACACATGCTCAGAGTATGAGAGACAAAGCTTCACCATCACTGCCTCCAAGGAGCACTTCGGCTTCATTTTATCTAAGACACATATCTTTGTTCTTTGGCAGTTCTTGGGATATTCATTACTCTTCTTCAACACCACATATTAAAGGTATTAAATCTTCTTTTGTCAACCTTATTCACTGTCTAGCTGTCAGGTGTGTAGCAAGTGATTGAAAAGTCCATGACCTGAATCAGGCACACCTTAGTCTTCAAGCAGGCATCATTGCACTTCAGTATTTTGGAGAGTTCCCTGACAGCAGATTTTGACAGTGGACTTCCTGAGTGCACTACGTCTCCTGATCTCCTGACAGCTGGTACCAAGTGTGTTGATTATTGATCCAGGTAAGATGAAATCATTGACAATTTCAGTCCTTTTTCCATCTAGCGTGATGTTGCCTATTGGTCCAGTGGAGAGGACCTTGGTTTTCTTGATAGGTCTAATGTAATCCTGAGGGTTCCTTAATGTGGACGAGGGAGGCGGATTAGAAGGATAACACACTGCATGAATTCACCCTATTTGCTAGCTTTGAAGATGGAAGGAGAACGTGAGTCAGAGAAAGCTGGAAAAAACAAGGGGAATGATCTTCTTTAGAACCTCCCAAATGGAATGCAGCCTTGCAAACTCCTTGATGTTAGCCTGATGTGAGCCACTTCCAACTTTTGTTTTAATCCACTAAAATGTGGTAACCTTTTATTAGCAGCAATAGGAAACGGACACATATACCATCCTTCCTGTCTAACAGCCTTTGCTGTTTAATTAATGCTTCTGAACTTAGTTAAAATACCACTTCCTCTAGAAGGCCTCTTTGGATTTCCTAATTAGGTTAAAACCCTGTTTTAGAAGAGATCCTCATAACTTTATTACCTTCATTCTTAACCATTTGTCATAATCATAATTAATAATAATTCCACTGTGAATTTCTTCCTATCAGCATACTGATTAAAAGCATGAATGGGCCCTGGAGTCCAATGATCTGAATGTGATTAATGACTATACTATCTATTGTTGATCTGACCTTGCATAAGTCACTTTCCCTCTTTGTGCCTTTGCTACCATTACTGATAAAACAGAAAGAATAATGGTATGTACCCCACAGGATTGCACTAAGAATGAAATGAGTTAGACATGCATAGAACAGTTTCTACCAAGTAAGAAGACATGTTGAACTGTAACCTCTTAAAGTCGATCAGCTCTTACAAGACTCTTCGATCAGGACTTCTTGGAGGACAAGTATCCTGTCTATTTCTGCTTGCCATTTTGTCTAGCATCTATAAGGGTTTGGGACATAGTAGATATTCAATATGTTGTTGCTGTGTTAAGTGACATCGAGTTGTAGGCGACTCATAGTGACCCTATGAACGAAAGTCCTCAACACTTATGTGCCTTTCATCCTTTCTCCAGGTTCATAGGGTTTCCAGAGGCAATCTGTTATGGAAGTGGATGCCACTCCTGCTTCCAAGCTTGTTTTAATTGGGGAGCTCCACCAAACACTGTCCGCCATGGGTAATCATTGTTGCATTTGACATATCAGTTTCACAGTGTTCAGCTTCACAGCAACTATGAGTTACCTCTGTACAGCAGTGGACACACCAGAGCTGTAAGACCTAAAAGAATGTTTCACCAAAAATAATGGAAAATAGCCAGCCCCAGGACCCTACTGTATTTTACCATTCCGGCACACCCAAATGCTGGCGAACTCTGGGCCAGAGACCCCCAGTTCATCTGGCAAGTCCGCTCTGCTGATACCCACTTGTGGCAAAAAGAAAGCCACAGGCACCCCGAGCATTCCATACTTGCCTCTCTTCAAGATCCAAGAGGCCGCATCCAGCTGACACTAAGACTCCCAAGACACTTGACCTCACCCTGGAGGCGTGGCCTGCCATGTCAGTATTTTAGATGTTCAGTATAGCTATTATATAGAATGAATGAAAATTAATGAAATAAAGAATTCAATGAAGAAGTTAATTTAGAATGGAAACTTAGGAGAGGATGGCTCCATGAATACATATCAGAAGTGGTTCTTTCCTCAGATTATTTACTCTGAAAATTTGCTTTCTTAACCTTGGCGCAAAAGACATTTTGGAATGAGCAATACTTGTTGCGGAGACTGCCCTCTGCATTGTAGGGTATCTAATAGCAACCCTAGCCTCTACCCAGTAACTACCAATAGCACCTCCTCTATCAGTTGTGATGACAAAAAGAGTCCCAGACATCATGACACATTTACTTGAAGGCAAAATTGTCTCGAGTTAAGAATCCTTACTTTCAGGGTCCACCGGCATACAGAGCAATACATGGATGACATGTGAATACAGCCATCTTCCTTACCATCTTAGCCTATGAACCCCAGGAGCCCCTACTGCTCAGAACTCTCAGCATCTTAACTGCAGTAGCTCAGCTGCTTCAGGTCTCTGAACATGAAAACGTTATTTGATGGGAGAAGTCGGGTGGAACAAACAGCCCTCCTTAAAATGACAACATAATCATTTTCAGAAATCAGAAGAGTTTAATAGTTCTTGAACTTTTCAGAAGATAGATTTCCACACCAATGCCAGAAAGATTTTATTAGATGGGGTAATATTTTGGATAAAGAGCCAAGTGTCATCTTTGGTTTCCTTCACTCAGAATGGGCTGGAAAATTACACGGAACACATTTGCCTTTCCACTCCCCTAGAAAATAGTTCACTTAAAGTGATAGTTTTTCCAGAAAAGAGGTATTTGACAGAAGGAGACATTACTTTCCTGTCTTAAATGCAAGAATGGGTACTGAAGTGGTGGGAACCTCATTTGCAAAGAGGGTTAAAAACAGGCTGGCATATCTCAATGGACTGTACGTTACAGAGGTGGAGACGGAGATAGACAGTAGGCTCCAGGGACTATCCAATCTGAGGATTCTCTATATGCTGATGGGTATGTTTCCGTAGCACAAAGGAATGGGTCAAGCCTCAGAGACGGAGAACTCATATTCCTCCCCAAACCACTCTGACTGTGGTTACCTGTAGGTCTGTAATCAACAGGAAGTAACCTGAAACAGAATTTCAAGTGGGAAGTGAGATAATCCTGATCTTTCCTCTACATAGGAATCCCAAGGAAGGAATCAACCCAGGGCAAAATTTACTTGTGATCTACTTGTTTTCTTTCATGTGACAGACTTCATCTAGGGTTTGTTCATTGTTCTTATTTGTCCTCGCAAATTGGTGTATTGTTGCAGAGGTAGAAGAGGCTTGTGTGATAGCTATAGGTTGGTACCAAGAAGACAAAATAGAAGAACTAGATGCATGGGATCAGAGATGATCTCAAAAAGGACAAAGATAGTTAGACAAAGATAAAGACTAGGAGACATACTGTGCAGAGAAGCTGACACATGATCAGATTGATGGACCTGGTTGAAACAGAGCATAGAGAGCCCATTATCAGGCCCACTCTTAACATATGGAGAAAGGACACCAAGAAAGTGATTTGTTCAAGGTCATACAGGAGTCTGACCTTGAGTTAGATGGAACAGAAGTCAATTACTTTACTGCAGTCCTTCACATTGTTCATTTCTCAAATCTTATTAATGCTTGTCTGCATACTAATGATTCCTGGATAAACTATTCCAGACATATAAGATGTAAATTATAACTTAGTTTTTAAACTTCTATGATAGATGGTGAAGAGACTGAAATTGTTGACAGCTTTATTTTACTTGGCTGTACAATCAACTCTCTCGGTACCAGCAGCCAGGAAATTAAGAGACGAATTGCATTGTTGTCAGAGACCTCTCCAAGGAATTGAGGAGCAACAATGCCAGTCTGGAGACTAAGGTGCACCTGATACAGGCATGGTCGTTGCCATTACTTGCTATGCATGAGAGAGCTGGAAAATGACTAGGCATGATAGGAGGAGAGTTGATGCCTTTGAGCTTTGGTGCTGGAGAAGAGTACAGACTATACCATGGACTGCTAGGAGAACAAACAAGTTTGTCCTGGAGAGGGTGAAGCCAGGCTGCTCCTTGGAGTCCAGGATTCTGAAGCTTCGTCTGACATACTTTGGGCATGTTGTAAGGTGGGGTCAGTCCTTGGAGAGGGCCATTATGCTTGGGAGCGTGAAGCAACAGCGTAGGAGACGAAGACCCTCAATGAGATAGATTGATTTCGTCACTGGGGTAATGAGAATAGGCAAATCAGAGACAGTGAGATTGGCACAGGACAGAGCAGGGTTTAGGACTGTTGTATATAGGGTCATTATGAGTCGCAAGTGACTCAATGGCACATAACAACAACAATGATAGTAACCAAATAACTACTTTAAAGTAACTATCATAATAACTTCTTTGATAGCAGATTTTTAGGAAAATCTGCTATCCGAGACCTCTCCAGAGTGCTGAAGAGCAGCGATGTCAGACTAGAAACTAAGGTGCGTCCACTCCAGGCCACAGTCTTCACAATTACTTGCTATGCACCAGAGAGCTGGACAATGACTAAGGATGACAGACAAAGAACTGAGGCCTTTGAGTTATGGTGCTGGAGAAGAGTATTGTAAATACCACGGATTCCCAAGAGAAATAACAGGTCCACCCTGGAGAGGGTAAAAGCACACTGTTCCTTTGAAGAAAGGATTTTGGGACTCTGTCTTACATACTTTGGACATGTAGCCAGGAGGGACCAGTTTTTGGAGAAGGATATTATCCTTGGACGGGCCAAAGGACAATGCAGGAGAGGAAAATCCTGAATGAGATTGAGCGACACAAGAACAAGGGTACTGAGGATACGTATGTCAGAGTCAGTGAGACTCGCTCAGGATAGAGCAGGGTTCAGAGTTATTGAGCATAAGGTCATTATGAGTCATCGTCGACTCGATAGCACAAAGCAACAACAACAATAACAACAATATGATAGTAGATTAATAGTTGATGTTCCTAAGAAAGTATAGGGTCCTTCACAATCAATAACTCAAAAAACACTTTATTTTCCTTTGAAATTGGAAGATTTTTTTCCTCCTTAGAAAAGTAAACTATTTGTTGAAAAAGTAAAATATTCACAAACTAATTATATTTATCTCTATAAGCAGCCAGGAAATTAAAAGGCACATTGCCATGGGAAAGTCTGCTGTTAGGAACCTCTCCAAAGTACTGAAGAGCAATGGTGTCTCTCTGGAGACTAAGATGCGCCTGATACAGGCCATGGTCTTCACAATCACTTGTTATGCATCAGAGAGTTGGACAATGACCAAGGAGGATAGAAGGAGAATTGATGCCTTTGAGCTGTGGTGCTGGAGAAGAGTATTGAGACTACCATGGACTGCTAGGAAAACAAACGGATTTGTCCTGGAAAGGGTTAAACCGGGTGGCTCCTTGGAGGCAAGGATTCTGAGGCTCCGTCTAACATACTTTGGACATGTTGTGAGGAGAGACCGGTCCTTAGAGAGGGACATCATGCTTGGGAGGGTGGAGGGACAGCGCAGGAGAGAGGAAGGCCCTCTATGAGGTGGACTGATTCAGTGACTGGGATAATTGGGATGGGAGTGTCAGAGACAGTGCGATTGGCACAGGACAGAGCGGAGTTTAGGGCTGTTATACATAGGGTCGCTATGAGTCGCAAGCGACTCGATGGCACATAACAACAACAACAACAAGTTTTTTCATTATTAAAGTTCTGTGCTCTAAGTTTGGTTTGTAGACAGGGAGTTTGGATCAGTTAGTAAGAGTTTTCAATGTGCAATCTGCTGAGTCAACATTGACATGGCTACCGTGACTCACTCTTTGGTTGTTCTTGAACTTGACTTTTCTCACCTACAGAACTCAACAGAGGCAGTAATAGTATTCTACTTGACTTCCACCTTGCTAGGCCTTATATGAAAAACACCATTCATTCCTGGAAACAATATTTTAAGAGACATATCCAGGTACTTTGAATCTAATTGAAAAGCCTGAGGTATTTCCTACAGAAGGTCAAAGACTGCAGCCTTCAACATGACTTCAATATGGATTTAAGAAAACAAAGGTTCGCACCACTGGGGGAATTGGCAACATCATGAGAGATTAAGACTGTTAACAGCTTCAGTTTGCTTGGCTCCACGATCAACACTCTTGGTACTAGCAGCCAGAAAAATCAAAAGACAAATGATATTAGGAAAATCTGTTGTAAGGGACCTTTCCAGAGTACTGAAGAGCAATGATGTCAATCTAGAGATTAAGATGCCTAATCCAGACCATGGTCTATGCAATCATGTGCTTTGCATTGATCAGAAAGCAGGGCAATGACTAGGGATGATAGAAGGAGAATTTATGCCTTTGAGCTATGATGTTGGAGAAGAGTGTTGAATACACCATTGACTGCTAGAAGAACAAACAGGTTTGTCCTAGAGGAGATGAGACCAGGCTGCTCCTTAGAGGCAAGGATTGTGAATCTTCGTCTGATGTACTTTGGGCATGTTGCAAGGAGAGACCAGTCCTTGGAGAAGGACATCATGGTTGGGAAGGTGGAGGGACAGCACAAAAGAGGAAGATCCTGGATGAGATGGATTGACTCACTAACTGGGGTATGGGGGTAAGTGTGTCAGAGATAATGAGGTTAGCACAGGATAGAGCAAAGTTCAGAGCTATTGTTACACAGAGTTGCTATGAGTTTGAGTCAATTCAACAGCACATAACAGCAACAATTGAAAAAGGAGCCAAAGGAAAAGACAGTGATTCAAGGTGAGAGGAACATGGGTGCTAACATCATTCCCAAGTTCAAATCTGTGAGGTAATGGAACCCTTTCTCATACTCTCTCCCACACTTGACTCCATTGTGTTAACCCATCTTGCTGAGAATCCTCCTCTTTTTCTCTGACTTCCCACCTTTCCTAGCATGATGTCTTTTTCTGAAAACTAGTCCCTCCTGATAACATACCCAAAGCATTTGAGATGAACTTTCGTCACCCTTGCCCTGTCGCACTTCCTCCAGGACAGATTTCTTCTTCTGACAGTCCATGCAATGTTGAGTCTTCTCCAACACTACAATTAAAAGGCATCGTTGTTACTGGCTGCTGCCATCAAGTCAACCCTTTTGCCATCACAAACTCATGCACAATAGAAGAAATCCTGTCCAGTCTTTCAACAGCCCCTATGATCAGTCGCAGATCAAATCTTTAAATCCAAATTTCATTGACTAGTATTTCGAAGTACATCACCAAACCTTTCTTCCTGGTTTGTCTTATTAGTCTTGAAGCTTTGCTGAACCTGTCCAGCATCACAGAAACACGCAAGCCTCTTCTGACAGACTGGCGGTGACTACACGTGAGATGCATGGGCAGAGAATCAAATCCTGGTTTCTCATATGGAAGGTGAAGATTCTACCACTGTTACCAGCCCATTAACTCCATCACCTGGTGACCACATCCCTCAGACCACGTCTTACTTTAGATAATGACCATGTGTGAGCCACCAAGGTGAAGCCATTGTCATTCCTTAATTATCCAAATTGTTACTGATGACCAACACACCTGTCTTTCCTTAAGTTATATGTCTGTGTGCACTGTTTCCCTTAAGATTAATCCTCTAATAGGAAGATAATCAAGTTTTTGAAAACAGCAAAAACCCCCTACGAGACCAAAATCCCAACCAAACAAAACTAGAATAAGATAACTTACTGATTTTTTTATCAAATAATTTAAGTATTAGAAAGAAATTTTTTTTAAAACATTTGAATATCTGAGGCCACAAGAAAATCTACAAAGGGTTAATCCATTAATGACAAAGAAAACGAGACATTCTTGTTCTCAGGGCTCTGTCTTAGTTAGAGATATTTTCTACATCTTCATCTCACAGTTTCCTTCATTACCCATTTAATTTCCCTTTCTGTCTCCCTTTCCTTAGGACTTTGGGGGATTCTGCTCCCCTGCTGTTTTAATGACAAGCTTGACAATCATTTTGCTCTGCTGCAGATAATGAGCATATCAAAAGGCGGTTTTCTGCATCTGCTCTCACACAAATGGCCAACGTCCTTCTGATTTTACAACTGGGGACACTAAGAGAGTGGGCAGAGAGACCCTCATAAATGGGAATGTTTGAACGCTTCTCGTAACATTTACAGAATTTACTTGCAAGGCCCGAGTGTTCTTTCTCAAGCATCTTTCTTAACACGTGGTTTATACATCTTAAGACTTAACTCTGTCTCCACACACATTAGGGCCCTCTTTCCTCACACATATACTCAGAAACAATTGGGATCATTTAGCTACTTAACAAAGCAAATCCATCCTTTTGCAAAACATAATTTTAATAATAAGGTTTAAGCAAATTTTTTAAAGAATTCTAAACCATTAACTATTTTAAGAAAGTATTGTTATTAAACCATTTTACAATTTAATATCATTACTCTAAAAACAGAGTTTGAATTTTTTAAAAGAGTCTAAACAAAAAAGTTGAATAGAGATTATGTGAGTAAGAAAATGGATTCTTCAAATAGGGATCAAATAAAGAAAACTCATAGTTTACCTTATTATGGTATTTATGTATCTTATGCGTAAGAAGCAGGGAGAAAGTATACTTCCGGCTTCACCAGCTGAATCCTGTGGTACGAGTCCTTGGACCATCTCTAGGTTTCAGGTTCCTCAGCTATAAAATAGGCAGCTTGAGTGCCATGATCCCTCTCAAACCATAGCTTCCAAGATGTGGGAAATTTTGGAAAAGGTGAGCAAAGTTTAAGAATACTATTATGGATGCAATTGTGTTCTTTCCCCAACAAATACGTGACCCTAGCTGTTGGTGATGTTTGGCAATACAGTCTTTGTGAAGATATCAGTAAAGTAAGCTGTGCTGCCAACCCAAGAGCACATGGTTTGAATCCACTAACTGCTCCATAGGAGAAAGGTGGGCAATCTCCTCCCGTATGAATTAGTGCCTTTGAAAACCTGCTCTAGGGTCAGCTATGAGTTGGTTCTAACTAGATGGTACGTAACAACAACCTTTCAGTGTAGTTGTTGCTATTATGTGCTATCAGTTTGGAAACAACTCATAGCTGACTGACTGTTCTCTAGGTTTTCCGAGGCTGTAAATAAGACAGGAGGAGACTGAGCAGTTGGTGGACTCGAACTCTGTCTTTGGACTGGCAGCTCACCTCTTTATCTACTAGGTCACCAAAGGCGGGTCTTAATCTAACCTAAGTTGTGTTCTTATAAAGAGAAGAGACACAGAGATGGACCAAAGGAGGACAAACATGTGGGACCTGCCGGCTGGGGCTGCCTGGGGCTGCCCCGGAACAGGGAGAACCTTTGGAGGGAGCATGGCCTGGCTGTCATACTGTTGAGCTATTGAACATCCAGAGTTGTGGCAATAAATTTATGTTCTTATAAGCCACCCAGTTTGTGGTATTTTGTTACGACAATTTTAGAAGAGTGACACAAATGAGTTTCGTATTTCCTGGCCCTTCCTGCCTTCCTCTCATTCATGACATCTGCAAGGCAGTGTTGTTAAACGTTAGGCATTGAAATGGGAAAAGCAAAAGGCTGATTTTTGTAGTACAAGTTCCTTTTCCCACCATCCACTGCTTGACTGGATATGTGCCGTGGGCTTGGACTCGTCCTGTCCAGGCTCTGAGCTGTGCTTGCTTTGCCTGCACCGACTAAGGCCTCCTGTCCAGCCTCTGAGCTG
>NW_006399856.1:2724503-2741195 GCF_000299155.1 Elephantulus edwardii | reverse complement strand
TGCTAACTCACATCAGCACTGGCCATGCGCTGCCAGAGCAGCTGCTGCCCAGGCAGGGCCTGCTCATGTCCTAAGCTGACATATGACAACTTCTATTAGGCTGAGGTCCTCCCTGGGAAACCAATGGGCCCTACCAGCCATCTCCCTTCTGTTTTCCCATCTGCTGGCTCCCAGGGAGATGGTGGCGGAGCCCAGGTTAAACAGCATCTCTGAAGCAAGGCTATGGCCGTCTCCCTTCATCAGAGGCTGCCCGACAAAGGTGGAACCTGTTCCTTAGGAGAAGATGGGGTGACCCACACTTGCCTGACCCCTGCTGACAATGTCCAGTCCACCTCTTAATACCCTCACCGGGAGTCTGCATGTGGGAATCGCTTTTGTAGTTTGGGTTAAACATGACCAGGTGTCTTTTGGAAAACAATGCCAGGGAATTCTTGGCATGTCCTTTACACTTGTTTGAATGTTGTGGATTTTAAGATTTGTTTTGATTTTGGGATGTGTGTGTCTGTATGTGTGTGTGTATGTTTGCATGTGTGAGGTTCCTTCCCGCAGCCTTTCAGCATGTTCTTATACATCAGACGGGAAAATAAACAACACGCTGTGGGGTGGAGCTGGGACAGGTTGGCGAGGGCGGGGGGCAGAGGGGTCTGGGCGGCCATGTGTTCTGCTGGTTAGTGCACTGGGCTGGCAGGGTAGGCGGCTGCTGTGCTGGGATGTCTCTCTCAACCAGAGGTCCTGCCGACTCCCAGACGCCACAGCTTGAAGGGAGGGGCCTGGGAGGTGATGTGGTTCCATTCCCTCATTTTATGGGGATGAAAATGAGGCCCCAAGAGGGCAGTGCCCTGTAATCAGCACATCTAGTTGATACCCTCTGTTGTTGAGTGGATCCTGATTCCTAGCTGAATCTACAGGACAGGACAGAACAGAACTGCCTCATGGGATTTCCAGGCTGTATCTAATACTTAGCAGAGTCTGAATGACCAGAATCTAGGCTCCATGCTTGTTTGCCCACTGCAATATCCTCTCCTCTGCAGTGGTCACGGTGTTGACGTCTAAGAAATGGCTTAATTAAATGAGCAAGTAAGTTAGACTTCCTCTATTCCAGATACATGTTTCTGCACTCCTTCCTTTTCCATCAAGATAAACTCTAACATCCCTTCTGGTTAGAGCAACCATAGGCTCCTGCTTTTTTCTCTTACTGTTGGCTTGCGTGGTTGGCTTATGTTGTTGTTGTGACTTATGCTGTTGTTATGTACTGGTTGGCCCTGGTATGATGATGAATAATAATAATGCCCTTCACTCTTCAAAAATGTACCAGCTTAGACAATAAATTATGTAATCTCCTTATCTAGAATGCTCTCATTTTTCTAGAATCCTTTCCCAAGGCAAATATTCATGGACCATGGAGTTGTCACTCAGTGAGGGGCTCAATGCTTTGTGGAAGTTTCCAAAGGGCTCCTGGATCCATATAAGACTGCAGAAGACGCAACAGGTACAGGTGTGACCTAGGCAGACCTGGCTCTCATGAAGTCGTACAAAAGGCTTCAAAAGTAATTGGTTATCATTACTTTTTTTCATCTGTGAAATGAAGGGGTAGACTGGATGATTTCCTAGCTCCTGGGAGCTTGGAGAACTACAGCTACAGACTTCCTTCTGTTATTTTCCATGTTTGGGCCCCTCTTCACTAGCTTTCACATAAGATGATTAGGGACGTATCCAAAGGATACCATAGAAGATGTTCAGCCTGATCTCAAATTTTGAGAGACAGCAGCTTTACAGTACCCATCCATATAACAATTTGTCCTACTGTGATGGCTTGAGTATTGTTATGATGCTAGAAGCTTTGCCACCAGTATTTCAAATACCAGCAGGGCTAGACACAGTGGGTGGGTTTCAGTGGCGTTCCCAGACAAGACAGACTGAGGATTAAAGGCCTGGTGAGATACGCTTCCAAAATGAACCAGTGGATCACATTAACCCGAAGGGTCCCATTGGAACTTTGGAACAGTGCTGAAGATGATCCCCTAGGGTGGAATGTTCTCCAAATACATAGAGGCCATAACAGTGGCCTCAAGCTGACCGATTGTAAAAATGGTGCAGGACCAGGCTTCACTTCACTGTGTTGTTCTCGAGGTTTCCATGACTCAGAGCTGGCTCACCAGCAACTAACAATAAGCTTTAGAGTCAGGGCTGCAGATGGCCCGCCACTGTCCTTCCTTCAGCTTCCCAGATCAAAGTCTGTAAGCACTGGGGCTGAGGAGAGACAGAAGATGCACACAGTGCTGAATTCCCTTTTCTAAATGGAAGGCTTCGTTCCCTTGGCCTTTTGTCATCCCTGCTAGTAAGTAGAAGTTGAAGTTCTCTGGAAGGTCAATGTGAACGATGGGATGGGGAAGTTCGTTGACTCTCTAGCAAAGAACTGTTTCCTCGATGGTGCTAACCAGTGAGAAGGTGGTGAAAGGACTCCATCCTCTAGCCCCTCAGACTGACAGCCTACCTCATGTCGAGGTAGCAGCATCAGCCTGGGGAGAGCTTGTTCTTAAGGATAACTGAAGCAAAGGTCATAATCTTGACTTCTCAAATCAGGGAAAAGCTACTTTCTGCTGTGTTTTTGAGAGCTGTAGCGTATCACTGGACATTATTGAGTGGCAGATAATAGAGTCTGATTGGCTAGGTCCAAATCCAAGTTCAGTTATTCTAGTTATGTGGCTTTCAGCAAGTTTCATCATTTTTTTGTGACTCTTGTTTTTCTCACTCACAAAGTAGATGAAATGCAATAAGCCTCCTAGGATTATTTTGAGGCTGAAATGAGATAACCCTTACCACAAGCCTAACACAGTGCCTACAATAGTAGATTATAAAGGATGCTCGGGTTCTTAAAATTCTCTGATGCACTAAAAGGGGTCTCGGGCTTTATGGGTGAGGCATACACACCCATTGTGTTCTCGTTAGCAGGCAGGCTTGTGGTAAGGAAAGAAAGAGTTCTGAAGCCCATCTGGACTGTTGCTCTCATCAATGAGTCACCGCTCATGGGCTCTGAGAAGTCCTGGCCTTCGCAGAAGAAGCTTGTGCCTTCGCCTTGAGAAAACTTGGCCTTCATGGGTGGATCTCCGGCTTCCCTCTCAATGCCAGCGGAGAGAGATTTGGGGAGGTTGTGAGAGACTATCAAGTTCTTATTATTCTGATGTGTTTATGGGAGTAAATAAAATTCGTAGGTCATTTATGAGCTTTGCCTCCCAGTCTCACACAGCTGGTCCTCTTTATGCAGCCAGCGCGCGGGCCAGGAAGAGGTCGGCAGAGGCAGAGATGCCTCTTCTCCTTAGGCCTAGCAGGCTGCAAGGGCAAGGCCAAGAGGGAAGCAGAAGGTGAAGTTCGTGGGTTTGACTGCCATTCTCTTCATGCGCATGGTTGCGGTCGAGCGAGTCTACAGTTAAAACTGACTAACTCATCTGAACAAGTTTCAAGCCACAGCACAAAGTCCAGGTTTCTACTAAAATCTTCTTGAAGTGACTTACTCTTTCTCTCACACATATACTGCAATTCTTTCAGCCTCTTCACAGTTGCCTTTCCTGCCTTTTAGGTATTTGTTTTGGAACCAACCCACCTCTGGTTCCAAAGCCAGTGCTAGTTTTATTACTGACTTCTAAAGAAGGAGGCCCGGGGGAACAATGCCTTAAACACTTGGACTCTAAGTGAAAGATGAGCAGTTTGAACCCATCAGCCACTCTGTGGAAATCTCCTTTTTTTTTTTAAAAAAAAAAAAAAAAGATTATCAAGGATTTGATTTTACTTGAACCTGGAAGCAACAATTTTGGAAGCAATAGTCAAGAAATCCAACTATATATTTCATTTAGCAAAGGTACTATAAAAGACCTCTGTAAGAAGATAAAAAGCAAAATGTCACTTTAAAAAAAATTATTATTAAATTTTATTAGTTTTAATGAACATTTACAGAGATTTTGGGTTCTCATTTATTCATTGTTTCACTGTTTTCTCTACCCTCCTCCCCAGTTCGTTCTTCTTCCCCCCCACCCCGAAAAAATGTCACTTTTGTGTGTGTGTGTGTGTAATCTCCTTCTTTAAAGATCTGAACCTAACCCAAATCCACTGCTGTCACGTCTGTTCTCCTTCCTGGGAACTCTCGTTGGGTTTCTGAGACTGCCGATCATAATGGGAAGGGATTGTCTTTCTTCCAGGATCCACTGGTCTAACCCCTGACTTTCTAGTTAAGTAATCCAGCACTTAACACATCACACCACTAGGACTCCATACTTTAAAGATTAACTCACTGCTTCTGAGTGGATCCCAACTTCTAGTAACACTCCATCCAGTTTCTGAGTCTATAAATCTTTACAGGAGGGAACTGCCCTTTGAAATCCTATGAAGCAGTTCTACTCTGTCCTGTGAGATTCCTATGAGTTGGAATCAACGTGATGACAGTGAACTGAGGTCTAAAGATTCTTGCTTCTGATCTTTCCCTGACAACATCCATAGTTCTACAACAACAACAAGGAGATAGCTCTGTTGGCCTAGTGGATAGCAAGTTATGCTACCAAGCCAAAGGTGGGTGATTTTAATCTGCGGCCCTCAAGCCTGGTTCTAATTGTTTTTGGTCAAACATTCTTCTAAGTGTTATAGCCCTGGTCTGTCCACTTGCTGTACAGAAGTAACTCGTGGTTTCTGTGAAGCTGAACACTGTGACACTGATGTGCCAAATGCAATAATGGTTACCCATGGTGGACAGAGTTTGGTGGAGCTCCTTGATTGAAACAAGCATGGAAACAGGAGTGGCATCCACTTCCAAAACCCTATGAACGTGGAGAAATGAAAAGTTATACAAGTGTTCATGTCTTTCGTTCATAGGGTCGCTATGAGACATCTATGGCTTCCTGGCACTTAAAAACAAGAACAATTACAATGAAGACTGGTGCCCTAAATAGAACCATCAGAACACAGAGGGTAATAGATATTTTTCCTCAGACTGGTATAAATAGGATCTCCTTTGATACAGTCTTTGTCCATAAAATTCTTACAGAATTCCAGCAATGCTTTTTTTTTTTTTTTAAAATTCGTTAAAGAAATTTGTTTCATCCCAAGGTAATTTGAGGTACTATCAGGCCAGGTTTAAGTGGGGCTTAAGGTTCAATATAAAAAAAGACCCAGGCTAATGTTGGCTCTGACCCATACTCAGTGTGGACACTGAGCCTTAGTGACCAAAAGTCTATAAGGCAGATTCAGTGAAATAATGAGTGAGGTGCTAAGTACAGTAGTGCCAAGTTCAATTTTACATGATTTCCTTTTCTTATTCTCTTTTCTTAGTTCCTTATCGCTTTCGCTGTCTCCTTCATTAGCCTTTGACTTAATGCTCTCTGATAAAAAAATGGGCCACATGAGAAGCCACCCAAAGAATGAGCCGCAGGGGTGGGGACAAGTCTGAGTTCCACACCAGTGGCTGACTTAAGATGGTTTGTTAATGGAAAGTCACTTGCCGCTTAGGCACCTAGGTGTATTCTGTGTTCAAGTTACTTAAAGGTTTTAAGAGAGAGAAGCTTGAAGTAACTTTTCTCAGGCACCAGTGATATGAGGCAAAGATAAGAAGGTTTCAGAGGAATAGAGGAAGGTTAGGATTCAAGAAAGGCTTTCCTCCAGAAAGAGAGGGAAAGGTATGTGTATAGGAATGGATAGGAACAATTGGTGTCCCTGCTAGGTGAGATTTAATAATGAGAAGAGGATAGATGGATAGATAGATAGATAGATAGATAGATAGATAGATAGATAGATATGGGCTGAGGAGAAGGTTTTTGACAGAAAAGAGGAGGATTAGTTACTTTCCAGGACACTTAGTCTCATTTATTCTTTAAGGGAATTGGACTATGGATTTTATCAATTTGAAATCCTCAGAACTTATCTTCTTACAGAGGCCTGACAAGATTTGATTTCGTTCTCTTGCCTAGAAATTGACAAAGGATGAACTGGTTAGAAAGCCCAGTTCCTGATTTGTAGTCTAGTGGGATGCAGAGGCAGCCTCCAGGATGTCCTGGAAGTTCACCGATTCCTGGTGTGCACACCCTGAAGCAGTGGTATGCCGCGCCTGAGCTCAGGCTGCAGAACCACTGCGGGTTTTCTATTTAAGGTATGTCTCTTGAACTCCTCTCCTGTAATACTATCACTTGACAGGTTAATATGAAACAGAAGTTCCATTGACCTGGATCAGTTTGGGAACAGTTCTGTCTGTACCTCGCCTGTTGACGATGAATAACTAGGCCATCAAAGAGATTCTCCTTCTCAGGAGATAATCAGAAAGAATGTCATTTCTGGAGGCTCAGCATTTATGGCTCTGCTCCCAGCCTGACATTTCACCGACACTGTTGTGCTTCTCTTTTGTAATGTCCTTCTTGCAATGAGACCTCATTTCTGACATCTGTGTCTTTATTGCATAGTGTCAACAAGGGACTAACAGTGCAGCCTGTCTACAGTGAAGATGTATTGTTCCATACAGGAATTCCTTTATCTGTAATAAGGAATACTGGTATGATATGAAAAAAGCAACACAGGACTTGATCCCATCTCTGTAAAGAGTAGATTCTTAGTAGCCAATGGCATTCTTCGTATGAGGGATTCTTTGGACATCACCATTCACCTGCACACAACTGGCTTCAGTTGCTCCCCCTCTCCACCCCCTCCCCCTCTAAAGGTGCTTGAAGTCACCCCAGCATTTAAGTTGTTGCTTTCCTCATGCCACAGGACCTTGATTGTTTGCTCGGGAGCCAAAATAATCAAAGCAGTCCAATCTGTGGCCTGGCTGAATGAAGGAGACAGCCTGGGGGCCAGGCTCACCAGCTGGGAGAGCCCTGGTGACTCTCGTGGCTTTGTCCTCCTTCTGAGGGACAAAGCTCCAACAGCTGTGGGCTGCCCCAGAGGGCACTGGAGGCATCTGACCTTTTCAACCCTGGGAGTCTGTGGTCTTAAGGGCAAAGTGACATAATGGCCTTCTGTTCTTAGTGGACTCTGCTGAGCTAAGCTGGGCTAATGGGAGACTAACAACAGTGCTGGAATGAGAAAAGGCCCATTGGAGGTCCTCTCATTCTGTTTCCTGCCTCAGAAGTGGATTAGCTTAGTAGGTCAGAGAAGGAATGATAAGAAGGTGAGACTTTCTTTGCGGTAAGAATGTGCAGAAGGAAGATTCTACCATTTCTTGGCCTTGTGATCTGGTAGCTCAGATCGCTGATAGCCCTTCCTGTTATTTTCAGTCAGCAAACTGTTGTTAGTTTGGCACGTTTCTCTCGTTCCGCTGATGCTGGAGACTTGAAATCCTGATTTTCAAGAATGACATTGACCCTTTGCCACATTCACACTCCTCTGTACATCTTCTCATCTCGAAGATTTTCATTCAGGACAGAATTCACCTCACTAAAGTCTGGCCAAAGCACTGACAGTGAGTGAGTGACACAGAGTAGAGAGAAAAACAGACTTAACTGTGATCAGACTTAACTGTGATCCACAAGTGTCGGAGGGGAACGTACTGCAGAGGCCTTTCAACAACCGATGTTTCTGAAGCATATCCCAGGCTTCTTCCGAGGCACTTCTGGGTGGTCTTGAACCTTTAGCCTTTTGTTCAACTGCCAAGCACATTAACCATTTGCACCACTTAGGGACTCTGATAGTAAATCTCTCTTATTGCCATCGAGTTGGAACCAACTCATAGTGGAATCCCAGAAGGTTTTCATTTGACTCTAATTTGCATGGGAGGACGGACGTCACTCAACTTTCTCCCTCAGAGTCATGGTGGATTTGAACTGCCGGAGAGATGCACTTAGAGTCAGCAGGGCAACTCCCTATGGACTGCACCACCAGAATGGTAACCACCTCAGTGTTGCCAGGACCCTGTCATTTTCAGGATCTTTTTTCTGTCACTTGAAGAGCTTGTATGACTGAATACACAGAGACTATGACAAAGTAGGTATAGATCATCTCAGATAGGAGATGACCACGCAGGTCAGGCAGATCTGAGTCAAATGCCTGAAGGTTTTAAAAAAATTAAAAAAAATATTCTTTTTTGTGCGTGTACTGTCAAATCAGATCTGACTGGTACAGGAGGAGATTGCCCCTCCTCCTCCAGCAGAATATCTGGAGGATTCGAACCGCATACGTCTGGGATTACAGTGCAGCTCTTTGCCACTAGGCCACCAGAGCTCCCCTTTTTTTTCTGAAAAAAAATTATTTTCTATTATCAAGTGCCTGAAGTTTTATCCTTCCTTTCTCATTTTTTCCAAAGGTTTGCGTTTCATAGCCCTAATTAACTTTACAGGATATGACCGCTCGCTTTTCTGGAAGGAAAAGAGGAGGGGAAAGTCCCATCCCCTTCCCCTCCAAAAAAAAAAAAAGGAGAGTAAAGGAACTCTTTAAGTGCATTAAGCAGGCTTGCTAAAAGGCTTCTTGGACTTCAAATAGCTCTTACTAAATAACATTTTGATGAGTTAAGTGTAAATGAATCAGAAACATATGGATAAAATTTCCCTTTAAATACACAAGGGCTTCAGAATCAAAGAAAGTCCCCCTCAGCCTCAGCCCACCTCCCTTTGGGTGTTAGGGCCCGGGTGTTGGGAACTTCCATTCCTGCTGTGAGCTCACTGATATGACTGCTCACCCTCTGGCCACCCAGCACGCTTCGCTCTGTTTTCTCCCCTGGAATTCTTCCTCATCTCCTGTGGTTTGGTGGCCAAGTGGCTGGGGTGGCCTGGGAGAGGAAAGGTCAGCCTTGTGAGAACGACGGAGGAACAGAGGAAAAGGTGACTTGGAAGGAAATGGGCCGCGTACTCAGTGCCGTGGATGACTAAACTCATGGTGGTATTCTGGCTTTGGGTTTGGGATCCTCAGGAAAACAGTTTGATTCAAGATGTTTTCTCCCCCCTCCCCCCAAGCGACACTGAGTTCTCTTGACCTGTGGTAACTGTTTTGTGTTTTTGAGGTTGCCAGGGTTTCCTGGAGCTCGTGCCTTAAGTCCTTACAGGGTCTGGAATAGGCAACAGTAGTGCACTTCTCAAGAGGAGGAACTTGAATCACGCCTTGGGATGGACTCAGCGTCTCAGAATTCTTCTTGCCTTCTTCACACAGAATTATCCTGCCTCCCTGTGCCAGATACATTTGGTCTAGAGTAGATCTAAAGGCATATTTGTGGGTTCAGGGGTTCTGCAGTCCAACCTGCCTTTCTGGAGAACTCCCTGAGAGCTGAGTAATGTCTGCTCAGTGCTCCAATTCCTTCTCCGCTCTTGTTCTCCGTACCTTTGATGGCTCGTTGCTTCCTTGGTAGAGTCATTCAGCTCATCTTGGTCACTGCCATCTACTTGGAACAGACTCATAGTTGACTCTCCATTGGATTCTTGGTGCCGTAAATCCCAGGAGAGATTTCCCATAGTTCACCCTCATAGATTCTGCTGTTGTTGTTGTGTGATGTCAAGTCAGAATCGACTCATAGCTGATCCTTCAGTGGGTTTCCAGAGACAGTAAATTACCCGGGAGGAGATTGAACATGCTTCTTCCTCAGAGCTCCCTGGGAGAGGCTGGTGGATTCAAACTGTGTGCCTTTGGGATTGCAGTGCAGCTTCTTACTAGACTTCTCCTAGAGTCATCAGAGGTCTAATAGATCCAAACCAACAGAGAGGCTTGGTCTATGGGTTAACACTCTCTGGACTATGCCAGCAGAGATCCCTGGGAGGTTCTCTAGGGATGTGGAATAACAGGCTCCATCCAGGTGCCCAGGCAGTCTCCCAAGAAAGCATGTTGTTGTGTGCCATCGAGTCAGAACTAACCCTCCATGAGGTTAACTCCACAGCTGACCCTCCAGCGAGGTTTCAGAAGCAGCAATCACACACACATAAGGAGATTTCCCATTCTTTTCCTGCAGAGCAGCTGGTAGATTTGAACCATGTGCCTTCAGAGTCCCTCCCAAGGAGGTATAGATAATACTAGTATTTTCTTCTCTCAGCTCTGAGTGGTCTTAGGGTTAGAACAAAATCCCCTCTGACTTTGCCACCTTAGTGTGGTTTTCTCCACTAAAGCGCACCTTAAATTAAAGATTTTGGGACCAAGTGCTTCTTTATGAAGTAACCTCAACAAGCTTGATGAAGAAGGAAGAGATAGGGAAATGAGACGCCAATAAGAATGAAAGGCATGTACTCATGAGTAGGTTGTGCTCCTGTAGGCCCAGTTGGTCTTGATCTTGGTGAGGATTCTCTGAGAGGCACGTGACGCGGCTGTGGTGCACATGCACCAACTCCGAAAGCTCTGTGGTGCCTTCTGGAGCCCTCTCTCCCAGCACTTCCCTGCTGTTCAGTGTGGGGGCAAAGGTCAGAGGAAGCCCTAGGACAGAGAGGGCCTGGTGACTGAGGTGGGAAGCTGTTTCTGTCCAGGTGGACTTTGGAATGGAATTATGGGTATCCATACTTGGATATACTTCCACACCCCTTTTCTGTTTCTCGCTATTTGTCCATTTCTGGTTTACGTCTTAGATGAAGAGAGAAATAAAGGAACAAAATAAAGTAGGTGTCCCCCACACTGCATTTTTCTGTGGACACCAGAGAATCAAAGATATAAATGTGTAGGTTGCATTGACTTCCAGGCTGTTGATTAGAGGAAGATCTGGTTCAATAGTGGCCTCGAACACAGATTCTGATAGTGCAATGTAAGACAGCGCTGGGCTCTTCACTCTCTCACCTCCCCAGCCTGTCATCATCACTGGAATGGCACAGGCATCCAAGACCTTGGGTTTTTATTGTCCTTTACTCTTCCTGAAATTACTGGTCAACCTCAGGGTCAATCATTGTTCTGAGAGTCATAAGAAAGAAGACAAAGATCCCGTAAAGAAGATGTGGTGGCACGACAAAGTTGTCCTCTTCCTCCTCCTAATGGAATAGTTTTATTTTTTTATCACAGAGTATTGTTAGGTGCTTCTCATATTTAGAGAAAGCAGCAAAGACGGCCAGGGTAGAATGAAGGGTTATATCTTTGAAGAGGATCTTACGTGTACAAATGTCCTCTACCTCAGAGACATTATCTCACCTACTTTGAGCATGTTGCTTCCAAGGGCTTTCCCTGAAAAAGGCCGTGATGCTTAGGAAGGTGGAAGGTCTAGAAAGAGAAGAATAGCCTTGAAGGGATAGATTGGTGCGTTGATTGCCATCATGGGCCTGAGGACAGCAGAGACTGGGAGGATGGTGCAGACTCGAGCTGGGCTCAGATCTGTTGTACAAAGGATTTTTATGAGTCAGAGTCGACTTTATGGTGAGTACAACAATACCAGGTAACATTGCAGTCTTCTATTAAAACCTTCACATTGACTCTTTCTTTATTCTTTGTATATGATATCCTGATCCAGTCACATAAAAAGCAATAGTTTTTGGCACATAAAAAACAAAACAAAACAAAACACTAGTTTTTAAAAATTGAAGGCATCTTTGTTCTCTCCCTGAAAACCCTTGAGCTGAGAAGGCAAACTGGCGACAGAGTTTAAGAAGAGCTTGTGAGATGAGATGTGCTCATTTGGCTTTGAACCATTGGGACCAAACAGAAGTAATGAGCAAGGAGATAATCAGGAGTGGGTTGAGAGCAGAACAAGTCTTTGCCTCTCCTCTTCTTCCCAATGATTCATGCCGTCATCACTTCCCATCTCTATTCCCTGGGCTCACAGCCATCCCCAAACCTTTCCTGCACAGCTTGGTTGGAAACAGATGCAGACTGACAGATGCCGCCTTCAGGAAATGCGACCCCTTCACACCCATCCCCGAAGCAGCCACTCCTTTCCAGGATCCTGGAAAGAACAGCATTTCCCACGACTTGCCCAAAGCCACCAGGCAAGAGGTCTTCAATCACTCCGACCTTGGCCTTCTTTCCTCTTAGCTCCTCTCCTTCGTCATCCACCTCCACTATTTGTCACCCTTCCTCTCTCCCTGCACAAACCTCCCTCCTCTTCTTGTGTTTCCATTTCCCCCCCTGTTGTCTTCCAGTATCTTTGTGTGAGTGTTGACATCTCCTCTGGGTGGCTACTGGACTCCCAACAGGGGCTCTTCTGACCTCTCCATGCTTTCTTCCTCGCTGTGATGATTCAGTTAAGGAAGCGAGGCATCCACTTGGAGTGTGTGTCAGGGGGTGTCCTTTGACCAGTTCAACCCTGCCTGTTCCTCTGTGACTCCTACTCTTCCCCTTCTACTCCCATGTCCTTTCTTTGGATCTGCCTACCTCAATCCCTTTTTACCAACTTTTTATTGTGACTTGAAAGTTTGCAAATTAGTTAACCATTCAACAATTCATACTCGTTATGTTTCATTACAACCCTCACAGCACTCTTTGTTCTTTATTTCCTATTCAGTGTGACTCTTTTGATTTTGTATGGTTGGTTGTTTTAAGGAGTTTGTTTCTCCCTGATGTCTTATCATATCTTATCATCTTATAAGAGAGTCTACTGTTTGCCTGAAAGTTGAATCAAAAGACTAATTTCAGTTCTGGATATAAAGAGTGACTAAGGGCTAAAGTCTTGGGGTCATAGTCTTTCACCAGTATCTGTTGTTGTTGTTATTAAGTGCCAAGTCGTAGGTGACTCATAGTGACCCTATGAATGAAAGTCCTGAACTCTTGTATAACTTTTATCATTTCTCAACATTCATAGGGTTTCCAGAGGCAAACTATTTTGGAAGTGGATGCCACTCCTGCTTCCAAACTTGTTTTAATTGGGAAGCGCCACCAAACACTGTCCACTATCGGTAGGTAACCATTACCACAATTGACACATCAGTGTCACAGTGTTAAGCTTCACAGCAACCACAAGTTACCTCTGTACGACAAGTAGACACACCAGGGCTATACATCATAGAAGAATGGTTAAGCTTGATTTGTTTTATGATTTTCAGTTTTGGTCCACATTTCTCTTCCAGTCCTGCCGTAGTCCCATTTGGAGCAGTCAGAATTGGTAGTCAGGTTCTTCTAGTCACAAGGTCATGACAGCTGAAGTTCATGTGGTCCCATTAGTCTTTAGTGTTTGAATTCCTTCATTTTTCTTTGCTTTGGATGGAAAAAGACCAATAATTGAACCTTAGATACTATCTTCACTCATAGCTTTTAAGACCCTGGTTGTTACTCCTGAAAGCAGGAAGCAAAATCACATCTTTAGGAGAACTCCGGTGGCCTAGTGGCAAGAAGCTGCACTGCAATCCCAGAGGTACACGGTTCAAATCTACCAGATGCTCTGCTGGAGAAGGAGGAGCAATCTCCTCCTGTACCAGTTATATCCGATTTGATGATACGTACACACACACACACAAATAAAAATGAAAAAAAAATCTTATCTTTGTGAGTTATGTTAAGCCAACGTTGACGTTGATGTCATTCTCCAAGCCGTTCTGAGAGCTTAGATGCAGAGACTCATTCCCACAAAGTATTTAATTAGAGAAAAGATAGTCTCAAAGTTTTCTCATTTACTCTATTTTTACTTGGATCTAGTTACAGCACATATAAATAGATAGGTATTAATCCCTGCCAAGCCTACGTGACCACGAGTGTCGTCTCATTCACCTACACATATCTGTCAGCCTGTGTATCCACTTGTAGAGGACTGTGTGCCGTTACTGGTAACACCAGATTGTGTATAGAATAGTACTTCCCTTTGTTGAACCCTTGGGCACCTCTATGTGTGTTCCTTTACTTTAATGATATTGTACAGGTCACTCCTTTATGCATATTGACTTTCCTTTCATCCACTACAACACAAATCTCTTACCTAGTTAATGATTTCACTTTCCCCCACATCCCCTGCTCCCTGCCATCTCTGGTAACCACCAAAGAATGTTTCTTCTCTGTGTAAACCTTTCCTTATTTTAGTATTATTTTCTTTTTTTTAAATAGTGGACTCATATAATATTTTCTTTTTGTGATTGACTTATTTAGCACAATGTCTTCTAGGCTTCTCCATACTCTGAGGTATTTCACTGGTCTTTAACACTGGTGGTTCATTGGTTTTTAACTTTAGTCTTTAACATTGCATAGTATTCTACTGTGTGTGTGTGTACGTGCCATTTTTGTTTGGTCATTAATCCATTGAAGGACGATTAGACTCTTTTCCTCTTTGCTGTTTTGGAGAACGTTGCCGTGAGCATGGATGTGCATAGACCTGTCTACCTTTCTGTTGATCGTGAGAATCCCTCTCCACGGGTTATAGTGGCTGGGAAAGCCAAATAAGACCACACATATGAAAGTGGATTGTAAACGTTAAGCTCTATGGAGAGAAAAGAATTCTTTAATCTACTTAAACAGATTACAAAAATGTAGGGTTCAAGAAGCTTACTGGTCATGTGCTGAACACAGGACTGGGTTCAGCTGGTCAGTAGTTATCTATCACACCTTACCATGTTTAAATATATCTGAGGAGCTAGAGAAAGTGCAGATTTGCAGGGTTCCCTAACAAACTGATTTCTATCTGATAAATCTAGATTTTAAATACACATTTCAGATGATTCTGATGCAGATTGTTGTCAAATATTGCTGGCTTGGAGCCAACCCATGGCTAAGCCCTAAGTGGGTTTTCAGAGGCAACACGTCACAGAGGATAAGATTGCTCATCTTTCTCCCACAGAGTAACTGGTGGATTCAAACGGTGTGCCTCTGATGCAGGAAATCCTATTCAAACCAAACCAAACCAAACCACAACAAAACACCCTCCTAGATAGTCTTACTCTTGATCCGCTGATAAGATCTTCATCTGCCCATAGCTAGATCATCTTTATGCTAAATCTCACCAAAGGACTCCTAATTCCCTGATTTTTATCCTCTTAAATCCAATTTCAGTTTTCCAAAGAATTTGGTTTGGCATTCAAAGATATATCTGATCCCTCCTTGCAACATGTCCAAAGTATGTCAGATGAAGCTTCAGAATCTTTGCCCCCAAAGAGCAGCCTGGCTTCACCCTTTCCAGGATGAACTTGTTTGCTGGAAGGTGGAATCAGTTCTTGGAGAGGGATGTCATGCTTGGGAGGGTGCAGGCACAACACAGGGGAGGAAGACCCTCAATGAGATGGATTGATTCAGTGACTGGGGTAATGGGGGTAGATGTGTTGGAGACTATGAGATTGGCACAGGATAGAGCAGGTTTAGGGCTGTTTTACATAAGGTCACTATGAGTCACAGGCAACTAGACAGCACATAACAACAACATAACAACATACCTTTGAGGGGAAGGAGCTGGCCCAGGATCAAGCCCAGAGGACACCAAAGGAGCCAGGAGTCCTGGTTATCGAGCAAAAGTGGATCTACAATAAGAAAGACAGGGACCCGAGGCTAAATGTCTTCTCATGGCCCTTCCTGAGCTGCTTCAAGCTACTTCACTTCTGTAGGCTTCCACTTGAAACGGCCTCCTTAAAGCAGGAAGACTGGCCTAAATGCAAGATTCTCAAAGAGGTTTTCTATGGTGAGTGAATTCCACGGCTATCCCACGTGGGGAGGAAGGGGACTCATGGTCATACCCTACTGATTCCCCCACATTCAAGAGTTCTAGAGGCTCTTCGGGGGAATTTCCAGATTTTCCCTGAGCTCTTCCAGTGAGTAACGGAAACGTGGCTCTTTCTTCTTTGCTGTGGTAGTTTAGTCAGCCAGGGCAGAACCAACATGCCCGAGGCACCCAAGGTGTCAGAAGCCAGCCAGGCTCACAAAGGAGTTTCAAAAGATGAGTGTCTAGTTAGTGGGTGTCAAAGCGCATTACAAAACCCTCTCAGCACTCGGTGTCCCAGTGTCTGATGGTCTCTGAGAGGTTTTCACTGCCACGTATCATTCTGTGAGTCATTAATTTCTTACTAGACAACCTAATGGACAAATAAGTTATTTGGGTTTGTTTTTTTTTTTGGTGGAGGGGAGGGGTCCTAATAATGAAAAAAAAAAAAACCCATGAAAACAAACCAACCACCCCGACTAAAAGCTGTAAATTGTGCCAGCTTATGCCTTAGCCATACTTTTTTAATCCTGGGTGCATTTGGCTACAACATCCTGGGGGAAGAATAGGTAGGAGAGGCACAGCGGGGCAGGGGGTCAAGGCAGGAGAAGGGCCAGAGGAAAGTCAACCATCAGCAGAAGTGTTTGCTCTGTGTGAGGCTCCACAGACTCACTGCTTCCCAGGCCCCCAGGCCTCTCTTCACCGAGGGACCATCCGCCCAACTGCGGATGTGTGGTCAGCAGATGGGTTCCAGCTGTCTGCTCCTTCAGGGTCGGCCTTGACTGCAGGGGGCATCTCGCCCAAGGTCACGCCCTTCACAGGGCAGCCTGCATCCTGTGGCTCAGGAAGATGAGGCAGAGAGACAAGGCCATGGCTGCTTGACGCGGGCTCGGCTGGCCAGAAACACTCATCTCAGGTCTCCCCATCAGGCTGGCCGCAGCGTTGCTGTGTTAACAGTGCTGCACCCTTCTCGGCCTAATCTTCTTCTCACAGATATTGATCTGCAATAAGTACTTTATAGCCAGAGAACGCAGCATAATACTCTACATTTGAAAACTAATGTGAGCCTGACTCAAAGGGTTATATTTTTAATTGTCTCATATGCATCTATCTGAAAGTGGGACAGTGAATAAGGAAGGCCAAAGAAGAAGTGATGCTTTTGAATTAAGGTGGTGGTGACAAATAGTAAATATGATAGCATATTATAATTATCACAGAAATCCAGA
>NW_006399856.1:2703749-2720493 GCF_000299155.1 Elephantulus edwardii | reverse complement strand
TGTACTTCTGGTTAAATTTATTCCCAAGTATTTAATCTTGTGATTAGCTATTGTGAAAGGTATTGTTTCTCTTAGTTCTGGCTCTGTATTCTTTTTGTCAGAGTCAGAACCATCTTGAAGGCAGTTAATAACAGCAACTCCCTTTCCTTTCAAGTTGTGGTTCAGACAGTGCTACATCTCAGACCTAGTCCTAATTCTTAGGCAGTATATGCTGGGAAGCCGCATATAGTAGATATGCAGTCCTGTCCTAGGCAAGCTTCCTGAATAAGCACCTGTGCATGCTGATAAACAGCCACTGTTGTGGTTGGGTTCCTATGAGTTGGAACTGACCAATAGCTGACCCTCCAGTGAATTTTCAGAGACAGTTAATCACACTGGAGGAGATTGCTTGTCCTTCTCTCAATCATCATCTAGTGGATTTGAACTGTTTGCCTTTGGGATTGCAACATAGCAGTAGCGTCTTACCACTAGACCTAATCAACAGCCACTAGTGCATGCAGATACCAGAGATTTCCATCTGTAAGCATCTAACTGCCTAGAAAAACCGCATCAAGTTTGTTTCTGCCCCAGGGCCTTTGTACTTGCTATTCTCCCTGCTACCAATGCTTGAGATTCTGCCAAAGTGTCACCTTCTCAGGGAGGTCTTCCTTGACCTTCTCAATCTTAAAGATTGAGTTGACATGCTATCATCATTTCACGTTTATTATTTTTAAAAATATAATGAATAACATAGATCATTCTGGAGACTGAGAGGGCCTTCCCGCCACCCCCCCCCCCCCAGTATCCTTCTTAGCCCACTAGAACATAAATCAGAGCATGAAAGCTGAGGCCTTTCTCCTTCCTTTTATCTCCCCAGATCTTTGCTGGGTGTCTTCAGCACACACAAGAGATAGACAATGTGTAAATGGAAGAGCCAAAATGTTATGAAGTGGAAGAAAATGAACATGCCCAAGTGCTCGCTAAAATATTGGTGGTTTGAGTTCACACAGAGGCTCTTAGGAAGGAGGACCTGGTGTTTTTCTTCCCAAAAAACCCACCCACAGAAAACAATGTTGTGCTCTGACACATGGGTGGCTCCAAGTGTTGGGACTGACTTGAAGCCGACTGGCTTAGCTGGAAGAAGCTCCAATGGCATCATCCATAGTGTGTCCTACTGCTTGCTCCCCATAAGGCTGTGTCTCTGGTGGTTCAAATCTACAGCTACCCTCGAGAGAAAGATGGACTGTCTTCTTCCACTTGGAGTCATAGCCCCAGAAACCCATAGAAAGTCTCTGTGAGTTGGAACCAACTTGTTGGCTATGAAGTTGGTTTAGCTGGAATTTAATAGCATTTTGTTTCCCGTATGCTTAATTTTCCCCTCTTCTAATTAAAGTAGCTGATATGGATTTTCACTTAGAATAGAGTTCAAATAAAAAGAAAATCTACCACAAAACCTTCATTGCAATGGAATCCAAACCCCGGCCTGTAACTAACTTGCCAGTGGAATTTGGTGTTGTAAATTGCATGAGAAGAAATTGCCCATCTTTCTCTCTAGAGAGGCACTGGTGGATTTCAACTGCCATAAAGGTGCAGACTTAGGATTAGAAGTGCAAGGCCCCAAGGATGACACCACAAGAGGTCTCTTTATAGCTGAAAAAGGCTAGTTATTGTATACTGTCAAGTTGAAACTGACCCATAGCTAGCCCTGCACCAGTTTTCACATCTAGTTAATTGCACAGAAGAAGCTTGCCCATTTTTCTCTCATGGAGCAGCTGGTGGATTCGAACCCCGTGTCTTTGAGATTGCACACAGCTTCTTACTACGAGGCCCCCAGAGCTCCCTCATTAGCAAATAGTTTTACTTTACTAACCTATAAAGCTACAACTGCTGAACTTCACTGTTGTAGCACAAGATCAGTTGTAGACCCACAAGCAAATGGGTATGCCTGTGTTACAATAAAATTTTATTTGCAAAAGCAGGTGGCTGCCTGAATGTGGCCAGTGGTCCATTGTTTACTGACTCTGACTATAAAATTTGATATAAAACCAACTTATTGACGTTAGAAAGGAAGTCTATTTAACTAAAAATATTAACTACAAGCTAGTTCAGAAACAGTAATCAAATCCCTAAAGTTGAAGACATAATTGTTTCCTGAAGTAGGAGAAAACTCAGTGTGACTTTTCTTGGGTCGTCTGTAGTCACAGCTGTTAGGAAGACAGAGAGTGGGAGCGAAAAGACCTTCAATTCCATGTTGCCACACATTGCACATTGCTCAATGGTGGGCTATTTTCTGTAAAATCAAACCAAGGAAACTAGGAAGAGAAGTGAACAGAGGTTTTTCTTTTAACGTATGGCCCTCCATATCTCAAATTCCTAGGAACCTTAGGGACATGATAGATATCTTCCTGCTTGGAATAATGTCAGCCTGACCTTCACGGAGGAGCTTGACATTCTCTGTCTGAAGGTGCAGCCAGCAGTCACTACTAAAGACAAGAAAACTCTTAATCCAGCCGGAAGAGAGGGAGGAGGCAATACATAGATACACCAAAATCATAAAAGCACAGGATGCTCCAGAGGACAGATTCTCCATGACAAAGCTAGTTTCCTGAGTATGACAATCACACAGGATCCCAGGCTTACAAAGGGTCCAAATTGGGTTAATGTTCTGCTATCATTATCTTTGAAATACTTCTAATTTTTTGAACAAGAAGTCCTGCATTTCCATTTGCACTCACTGAAAAACTCACTGTGAGGGGAGCTCTGGTGGCCTAGTGGCAAAAAGCTGCACTACAATTCCAGAAGTACGCAGTTCAAATCCACCAGATGCTCTGCCGGAGAAGGAGGGGCAATCTCCTCCTGTACAAGTCAGATCTGATTTGATGGTACACACACACAAAATAATAAAAAATGAAAATAAAAACACACACACACACACACACACACTCACTCACTGTGATTGAGTTGGAACCATTTCCTATTTCTCATAGTTGATCGTCCTTTGCATTTCCAAGGCTATAAATGACACAAAAGGATAGGGCCCATCTTTTCCACAAGGAACTGCTGGTAGATCGAAATCACCAGAGAGACATGGTCTTTTTAACAGCGTTAATTACCTGCAGACTTGTTAAGTGCCATGAGTTGACTATGACTCACAGCAATCTTAGAACAGCAGATCTGAACCTTGCCCTGCCTAATCCCAAGAAATTCCATTGGTTTTCCTTCCCAGATCCCCATTCTCCTTTTTCTATGGATGCAAAACTTTCAGGTTTCAACTCAAGTCCTACTTCCTCCAGACAGCTGTGCCTCCCGGCCCTCTGAGTAATCGCTCCTCAGTCTCTAAGAGTTATGGTTGTGCAACACAACTCGATATTTAGTTACATTAATTGCCCTCCACTCTGGCTCTCTCATTTCTCTCCATGTGTAAAATTTGTCTCTCCCATCAGGTTATGGATTTACTGGAACAATGGGAGAAGTCCTGTGTACTTTAATGGAGGACATAGGTATACATTATCTCTATCTCTATCATCATCTATATCTATCTATATATCTATCTATATATCTATATCTATATCTGTATCTATATATCTATCTATATATCTATATCTATATCTGTATCTGTATCTGTATCTATATCTATCTATATATCTATCTCTATCTCTCTCTCTATCTCAAATATGTATCTCATAAATCTATGTCATATTATCTATGTCTATGTCTATATCATCTGTATCTATATATCTGTATCATCTATATCTCTATCCATCTCTATTTATATCTATGTCTCTTATTCTAATCAGAAAGTCCCTGTATCTGTCTTAGTGTCCAGTGGTTTATCAAGCCCATTGTCTTCCATCAAGTGACAGCTTAAGAAATGGCTTGCTGGCCTTTTCTGCTCTTCCTGCCTGTCTCAGATGACCTTGCCATGTCCCAGGATTCTAGAACATTAAGGTATGTAGGGATTAGAGAATCCTTTAGACCAAATCAGACTTCAGCTGGAGAAATCTCAAAAAGCTCTAGTGTCTTACCTAAGGTCACAGCTACTGAGAAGCCCAAGAGGGAATACATGGCTCTCTTGTCTACAGGTGCTTCCAACACTTCATATCTTCATTTTTGGATAAATGTGAACCCTTCCTGTGAGTGCTGGAAGGCAGCTCTTTCCACACTGGGAGCAGCTGACTGGATCCTCACTGAGACAAGCAGTCCATCAACATGAATGGCTTTCGGCTTCCTCTGTGAAATGACTTCCTGGAGTCCCTCTGAGAAGCTCCAGGAACCAGCTGCCTGTTGGACACCTTGTTAAGTGGGTTTCCAGATGTCTCCCCTTCAGTCTGAGAAAGGAGGGGAGGGCGAGTGGCTCGGAGTTCCTCCATGAAATGAAGTCTGCAGGACGAGTAATAAACAATGCCATGGTCCAACAACGCAGGTAGTTTTAGCAAATGAATCAAGCTGGAGAATATGCTTGAGGAGGTGTATGAAGATGAGTGACACTGGCAGGTATAGAGACCAGAACGTTTGGGACAAGAGAGATGAAATAGGTGGACAGACAACTGAGACCCAACGTGCACGGGGAGACTGTGTGACTGCGGGAGAGAGAATCAGGACACAGAAAAGGAGGCAGAAAAGTGGAAGGGAGACCAATAACCAAGATAAAGGTGTTTACCTAAAGTGTTCTATTGTGCTCTCCTGTCACATGTCTTCTAATATTTCTTTCTCTCTTAGAGTGTCATTTCCTTCAGAAAAAGGGTATTTTTCTTTTTACATTAACTTATTCTCCTCCAGTACCTGGAACAGCAGCAAGCACATAGTAGGTGCTCAGAACATATTTGTTAAGCAAATAAAGGAATATCTGAATTATGAAGGAGAGATTGAATTATGTTTAGAATATTTGAAGTGCAGAATATATTTTATATTAAAGATTTAAAACAAAGTTGTATTGTGACTTGAGTGACTCTACGAAGCAAACTGTTGTTTCCACTCAATCATTTGCATATATTTTACTATATAACATTAAAAAATTACAATATCCCCAATGCTATCATGCTTTTCCTGTTTCTTCCATCTAATGCTTATTTCCATTAATCTTTCTTTTCTACCCATTCCTGCCCTCTCAGCTTTATCCTTGGGCAATTGCCACCATTTTGCCCTTATGTGATTGGCTATTTCAAGGCAAGAGTGCCCCCCTCACTGTTGTGGGCAACCTCATGTTGTTGTTGTTGTTGTTGTTAGGTGCTATCAAGTCAACCAAGACTCATAAATATTCCATGAACAGCAGATCTGAACCTTGCCCCAGCTTGCTCCGTCCTCACCATCATTATATACGTGAGCCCATTGTTACAGTCACTGTGTTAATTTGTCTTATTGAGAGTCTTCCTTTCATGGGCTTTCCTTCTCAGCGTGGTGTTTTCTTAGGAGGACTGGCCCCTCCTGAAAATATGTCCAAACTCTGTGAGATGAAGTTCCACCATCCTTACGTTTAAGGAGCACCTTAATTCCTCTTTTTCCGAGACAAATGTATTTGTTCCTCTGGTAATCTAAAAGTCTCTATTCAGTTCTCTTTACCAACACCACAACTCAAAGGCACTGATACTTGCCATCCTTATGTATGGTTTAACTTTCAGATACATAGGGAATAGCTGAGAATACCGTAGGTTGGATCAGGTGCACCTTAGTCTTCAAACTGATGTTACTACTCTTTAACACTTTGGAGAGGTTCTTCATAGCATGTTTTCCCAATGAAAATGTCTTTTGATTTCTTTTAAAATATTTTTAAATTTTCTCTTTATTTTTTTTAATTGAGATTCTCACAAAATTTTACAGAGAACTTGGATTTCCATTTATTCATTGTTGTACATTTTCCTCCCTACCCCTCTCCCTGGTTGGCTTTTCTCTTTGAAAAAAAAAAAATTCTTTCATTGTTGCACAATTTTCTCCATCTCTCTTCCCCCAACTCTGGTCCACTTTGCTATGCAGCTTATTCTGAACTGCTGTCATGCAAACAATACCTAATCATATATTTCATTTAAACAGTTCTTTTCCTCATCTGTGTCAATGAAGTGTATATTCTTTATCCCCTTTTTTCTTGACTGATGTTACTGTGAGTGTCGATTGTAGATTCAAGTGAAACAAAATCATGGACAACTTCATTTTTCCCCTTTCCATTTATTATGATATTGTTTGTTGGTCCACTGTTGAGGAGTTCTGTTTTCTTGAGGTTGAGATGTAATTAATATTGAAAGCTAGTTTTCGATCTTCTGCAGAAAGTATTTCAAATCCTCTTCACTTTCAGCAAGCAAAGTTGCATTGTCTACTTAATGCAGGTTGTTGATGGATCTTCTTCCAATCCTGATGCCACATTCTTCTCCATATAGTCCTGCTTCTTGAATGATTTGCTCAGCACCCAGATTAAATAGGTATGGAGAAAAGATACAGCCATGACACACATCTTTCCTGATTTTAAACTATGCAGTGTTCCCTTGTGCTGTTCAAACAACAGCTTCATGATTATATGTAGATTTTGAACTATCAGCTATCAATAGTCACCTCAAAGACTTGCCTGTTACTTGACAGAAAATTGATCCGAGAAAGTGAGTTTTGTTCCAGGTTTGAAAGAAGACTAAAGACCATTTTCTTGGAAGTTCCATCAGTGTCTGTTGGACCAGTGAGCCAGACCTTGTTATGTTTTTGAATTTTGTTCTACGTTTACTTCCACTTTAATCTGGAATTTTTACTGTGATCTCTTTAAGAGTGGTCAGCAGCAGCTGTGTTATTGTTGATGTTTGCCTTTGAGTCAAGCATGACTCATAGTGACCCTATGAATAAAAGGTAGCTGTTGTTATTGTTATGTGCCATCAAGTTGCCTGTAACTCATAGCGACCCTAGGTACAATAGCCCTGAAGCCTGCCTTGTCGTGACCCAGTTTCACTGACTCCAATACACCTACCCTCATTGCCCTAGTTACTGTATAAATCTATATCATATAGGGTCTTCCTCTCCTGCACTGTCCCTGCACCCTTCCAAACATGATGTCCTTCTCCAAGGACCAGTCCCTCCTGGCCACATGCCCAAAGTATGTGAGATGAAGCTTCAAAATCCTAGCCTCCAAGGAGAAACTTGGTTTTACAGTCTCCAAGACAGATAGATCTATTTGTTTTCTTGGTGGTCCATTGTATGTTCAAGACAATTCCCCAGCACCACAACTCAAAGGCATCAGTTCTACTTCTATTCCTCCTTAGTCATTATCCAGCTTTGTGATGCATAGCAAGTAATTGCAAAGACCATGGACCGAATCAGGCACACCTTACTCTCTAGACAGACATCGTTGCTTCTCAGTACTCTGGAAGGGTCACTGACGGCATATTTACCTAATGCAGTTTGCCTTCTGACTTCCTAACTGCTAGTTCCAAGAGTGTTGATTGTGGAGCTGAGCAAGAAGTAACTGTTAACAACTTCAATCTCTTTTCCCTCCATCATGGTGCTACCAATTGGCCCAGTGGTCAATCTTTGTTTTCTTGATGTTGAGCTTCAATCCATATTGAAGGCTGCAGTCCTTCACCTTCTGCAGCAAGTGCTTCAGGTCCTCTTCAGTTTCAGCAAGCAGGGTTGTGTCATCTGCATAACATAGATTGTTGATGAGTCTTCCTCCAACCCTGATGCCACATTCCTCCTCATAGAGCCCAGACTCCCAAATGATTGGCTCTGCATGCAGATTGAAAAGGTATGGAGACAGGACGCATCCCTGATGCACTCCCTTCCTGATCTTGAACCATGCAGTGTTTCCCTGCTCTGTTCTGAGGACTGCATCCTGGTGTAAGTATACGTTTCCACTGGTTTCAGGGTTATGAAACAGAGTTTCTAGTCTTCTAGGCCTTCAGAATAATTGTTTCAGTGCATAATTGCTTCTCTTCTGTCTTCTTTGCTCAGAATCAACAGAGACCAATATTTACCACTTAAATGGTTGCTTGTAAGCTTTAAGATCTCAGCTGCTACTCACCAACATAGGTGGTCTTTTCAGACCATATTATGTCACTTGACTTTCATGCCACCTGATAGTATGATCTCAAGGCCCCAGAACCAGCAACCCATTCCCTCCAAATTTGACCCAAGGTTTGGTCAACCTTGGGTGAGGATGTCCTTGATGTCAAGCCTCATATGTTGTAGAGAAGTTTGAGGGTTTCCCCCACTTTTACTGACTTTTCCCCCAAAAGTGGTGTCCCATCCCCTCCAGATAACATGTACAAAATATATGAAATAAAGGCTTGCCATCCTCACTTGTAGAGAGTATTCTTCCAAAAAAGTCATTCCGTCTTCCAACAGTTAAACAGTTTCTTTGACATCCTTGGCTGTTACCATAACTCAAAGGCATTAGTTCTTCTCTAGTCTGAATCACAGTCCAAGTTTTCCATGCATATGGGGACATTGAAAGGACTATGACTTGGCCCTCAGGCACATCTGAGAGAAAGCACGAAGGAGAGAGACCGAGAAGTCTCTGAAAAAGGAAACACTTGGTAAGGAGAAGGATCGTTACTCTCCAACTTCTAAGCCTCCCAAACCTGATCAACCTCCAAAGGTAATGCCAGCACCTCCAGCAAAGGAGACTGTTGGGGTCAAGCAAAGTTTTAATACTCATGCAGCTTCCAGACACAAAGCAGCAAATGCCTACAAGCCATTCCAGATCAACCATCTGAAGAAGGACCGACACCCAAAGATGAAAGCGAAGTAGATGGGGTGTCTCAAAAGGCTAAAGTGGAAAGTCTAGTTGTGATCCAGAAGGTGGAAAGAGCAAAGGCCACTGGAAGGAGTCTGAAGGAAAAGATGGGGTAGTGGTGGGGGAAATCAAGACTCCAGATTTGTACTTTAGCCAAAGAAACTCCAGCTTTAAACTTCAGTTCTTCTAGCAAGTACACTGCTTTCTGAGTTGATGGTGAGAATGATACTGAGAGGGGAAGTTTACACTGAATAGAACTCTACATCCTTTCTTCTAGTCCATCCACTACCCTGGGACAAGCAAGAGAAGATTAAACCTCTAACCAGCCGTGACAATGAAACTCACCTTCTCTGGAGACCTTCTTTGAGTTTTTTCCTCCCTAATAAAATTATTTTGCATGTTGCTACTGCCTTTAAAGTCTTGAACTGACTGGACTCATCAATCTTTCTGGAGATAAAATAGTGCTCTTTCCTTAAAGACACAGGAATGGATCTTGTTGGTAACTATGAACTCTATTCTAAATGTTTTACGTATTTTAACTTGCTAAATATTTATAACAATCTTTGGATGTGAACAAAAATCCCCAGAACGTGGATCTTCAATCAACACCCATTGAAACAGTCAAGAAATCAAGGACTATATTGTGCTGACCAAGTCTGCTGCAAAAGTTCCTTTTAAAGTGTTCAAAAGCAAAGATATTACTTTAAGATTGGGGTGAACCTGATCCAAGCCAACAAAAAATTTATCATGTTAAGTGAAAAAATTTTGAAGTTGTGACTGATTTTATTTAACGTAGATCCAAGATCAATGTTCCTGAAAATAGTAGTCAAGAAATCAACCAATTTAGTGCATTAGGCAAATCTGCAGACAACTTTAAAGTTTTAGAAAGTAAAGATGCAAGTTCGATGATTAAGATGTAACTATCCCAAGTCATATATTCTCAGACCAGGATGCAGTTCCCAGAACAGAGCAAGGAAACCCTAAACAGTTCAAACTCAGGAAAGGAATGAATCAGGGATGTATCTTGCCTCTATACCTTTTCAATCCATATGCAGAACAGATCATTCGGGAGGCTGGACTTTATGAAGAGGATGTGGTATCAGGACTGGAGGAAGACTCATCAACAACCTACATTATGCAAATGATACAACCTTGCTTGCTGCAACTGAGGAAAACCTGAAGCATTTGCTGCAGAAGGTCAAAGACTAGAGTCTTCAATATGGATTGAAGCTCTGTATCAAGAAGACAAAGATTCTCACCACTGGGCCAATTGGCAGCACCACGATACATAGAGAAGAGACTGAGATTGCCAACAGCTTCTGCTTGCTCAGCTCCACAATCAGCACTCTTGGAATCAAGTCAAGAAATCAAGACAAATTGTACTGGGAAAATCTTCTGTTAGGGATCTCTCCATAGTATTGAGAAAATGTCAATCTAGGGATTAAAGTGTGCCTGATCCAGGCCATGGGCTTTGCAGTTATTTGCTATTCATCAGAGAGCTGGACAATGACTAAGGAGGACAGAAGAAGAATTGATGCTTATAAGTTATGATGTTGAAGAAGAGTCGTGAACATACCGTGGACTGCCAAAAAACCAAATAGGTCGGTCTGTCTTGGAGAGGGTAAAATAAAATTTCTTCTTTGATGCTAGGATTTTGAAGCTTCATCTCACATACTTTGGGCACATGGCCAGGAGGGTCTGTTCCTTAGAGAAGGATATCATATTTGGAATGGTGGAGGGACAGCACAGGAAAGGAAGACCCTGGATAGGATGGATTGATACAGTAACTGGGTCAAGGAGAATAGGTGTGTCAGAGACAGTGAGACTGGCTCAGGACAGGGCAGACTTCAGAGCTGTTGCACATAGGCTCGATATGAGTCACAGGTGACTCAATGGCACCTAACAACAACAAGAACAACAACAACGACTCAAGTCATGATATTTTTATTCACTTGATAGATGTGAAAGCTGAATAACAAGAAAGGAGGACAGAAAACGGTTGATGAATTCAAACTGTAGTGCTGGTGAAGAGTATTGGGTATGCTGATGACTGCCAGAAGAACAGATCTGTCTTAGGAGAAATACATTCAGATTCTACCAAAGAAATGAAGAAGACAACACTATCTTTTGGACTTGGAACATGTTTTCAGGAAGGACCAGTTTCTAGAAAAGAACATCATCTTTAATAAAATAGAGGGTCAGTGAAAATGAGGATATTAATTAACTACAGTGTCTAATCAACCCCTCATTATCTATTAATTTTTACTCTCCTCTTCCTTCTCATCCTTGTTGACCCTACAAGACAGATTCAGTCAATCTGTGAGTACACTTTTCCTTAGTTTTGTATAGGAGTGACATTATACTATGACTGTCCTTTTGTAACTGACACACTACCCATTATAATTTGTTACTTGTGCAGTATTTAATGAATTCTTGGTAATTTTTAAATGATTTATAATACTCTGTTGTGTGAATACATCAAAGTTTCTTTAACTATTCATTGATAGATACTTGAGTGGTTATAATTCTTTGCTGTTTAAATAATGCTTCAGTAAACATGGATATGTGTATGTTCATTTGTGTCACAGCCCTTATTTCTTTGGAAACATACCTATCGTAGTGGGATTCCTAAATAAAATTATATTTCAATTCCCAACTTTCTAAGAAAGTGGCAAACCACTTTCCACAGTGATTGCACCATTTTACACTTCCACCAGCGTTGTATACACATTCCAATCTCTTCACATCCTGGTCAGAATGTGCGCTTGATATCTTAAAAAAATTGCTATTGTTGCTTAGATGAGATGATATCTTATTCTTGTTTTATTTTGTACATTTCTACTGGAGTTGTTGTGGCTTAGTAGTAAAGAGCTGTACTCTGACACAAAGGTTTAAGGTTCAAATCCACCAGATGCTCTACAGGAGAAAGACAGCCATTGTCCTCCCGTATAATTTACTGCCTCTGAAAATGCACTGGAAGTCAGCTATAAGTTGGTTCCTATTTGATGTTACATAACAACAATAGCCAACGATCTTGAGCATTTTCTCATGTGGTTGTTGGCCATTTTAATGTCTCCTTTGGTGAAGTGTCTGTTTATATCCTCTGCCTTTTTGACATTGGAATATTTGTCTTTTACTTGTTGAGATACTGGAGTTCTATGTAAGTTCTAGGGATGAGTCTCTTATCAGATGTGTCAATGCCAAATATTTTCCCAGTCTACAGGCTCTCTTTTTACCTTTTTGAGGAAGTCTTTGATGTACATATGGATTTCATTTTTAGGAAATCCGATTGCCTAGTTTATCCTCTGTGGATATACATTTTCAGTTAGATTTGACAGTCTAGTTATGACATTGATTAGGCATTGATTAAGTTTGCCTTAGTTTTTTCTTTGATGATCTTTATAGTTTAGTTTTTACACTTAGAACTTTGGTCTATCTTGAGCTAGTTTTGTATATGTATATGATTATAAAACAGAATGTATCCAGAGCACCTAATTGTGCCATGGGAAACCTATACCTGGACCAGTCGGCTGGTGTGCACAGAGCAGGCGAGCACTGCATGGTTTGGAATTGGGAAGGGAGTGTGCCAGGGTTGTATTCTCTCTCCATACCTATTTAATCTGTATGCTGAGAAAATTATTTGAGAAGCTGGACTCTTTGAGGAGTGTGGCATGAAGATTGGAGGGAGATTCATCAATAACTTACATTATGCAAATGACACAACCTTGCTTGCTGAAAGTGAGAAGGAGTTGAAACACTTTGCTGCAGAAGGTCAAGGAATGCATCCTTCATCAGTATGGATTGCATCTCAATGTCAAGAAAGCAAAGATTCTTACCACTGGACTTATAGGCAGCATCATGATGGATGGAGAGGAGATTGAAACTGTCAACAGCTTCATCTTACTTGGATCTACAATTAACACTGTTGGTACTAGCCAACAGGAAATAAGGAGACACATTGAACTGGGTAAATCTGCAGTTAGGGACCTCTCCAAATCATTGAGGAGTAATAATGTCTTAGTTTGGGGACTAAGGTACGTCTGATTCAGACCATAGTCTTTCTGATTACTTGCTATGCATCTGAGAGCTGGACAACAAATGAGGATGACAGAAAAAGAATTGATGCCTTTGAGCTGTGGTGTTGGAGAAGAGCACTGAGCATCCCATGGATGGCCAAGAGAACAAACAGATAAGTCTTGGAGAGGGTGCAGGCAGAGTGCTCTTTGGAGGCAAGAATGAAGAGACTTCACCTACTTTGGGCATGTTGCTAGGAGGGGCTATTCCTTAGAGACGGACATGATGCTGGGAAGGGTGGAGGGTCAGTGAAGGAGAGAAAGAACCTGAATCAGGTGGATTGAAATGGTGACTATTGCAATGGGCTCTTGTGTGTCAGGTAGTGTGAGGATGGCACAGGATAGAACAGGGTCAGATCTTTTATTCATAACATCCTTGTGAGTCATACTTGACTCAATGACACCTAACAGCAGGGTCGCTGTGGATCACACTCGACTTGATGGCACTTAACAACAATAACTGGATATGTTCTGCCTACCAATAACAAGGGAGAAAATTCCTCATCATTGCACCCATAAGAAACACTATGAGAGTGGGGGGAAAGGTTGAACTTGTCAATGATTTCGTTTACTTGCATCAATAATTGTAACCCATAGTAACAGTAGTCAAGAAATGGAAAGATGTCCTGCCTTGGGGAAAAACACTGTCAAGGACCTTTCTAATGTGCTAAAGAACAATGAATGCCAATTTCAAGACTAACATGGACCTGATCTTCTTTTCAGTTACTTCCTATGTGTCTGTTACTTGAACAATAAATATAGATGACAAGAGATGAAAAAAAACACAACACAACAAAACAGAATGTATGTGAATGATTGAATGACAAACCAATATAAGTTATAAACTTAATGCAAATAAAAAGCTCAGATGATAAAAAGGCAAATGAGGAATTCATCATTGGGGTAGATTGAGGCAGTAGCTGTGATCATGGTCAAACATATCAAGGAACATAAAGATGAGAACGAAAACAAAAACAGGATAAAATCTGCGCTGCAATCATGCTCATTTTACAGATGTGGGGGTGGTGTCACTAGAGCACAAAGGAATTGAGCAATTTTCTTAGATTTGCACAGCGAGAAAGTGAAGGGGTCAGATTTCAAACTCATACAGCCTGGCCCCAAAGGAAGCCATAACTGGTATTTGCTTCTTCAGCACCAGTTGACCTGTTGGTATTGCTAACAGCAAGTGGTCCACCAGCCTGTAATCAGCATATATTAAACTGACTTACCTTCTGCGGGCAGCCAAATGTCTCCTTTGTGAGTTTGCAGGTTTGTTTGGTTTTTGTTTTTTTAATGTTTGCAGTTTTATTCTAAGAAATACATCTACCTGTTACAGTTAAGATGCTCAAGAACGCCCATTCATTTCCCATGATTGCCTAGAGCTTATATGCAAACTAAGCAAAAGAAAGCTGGCTTACAATCTAACTTTGTTGTTGCAAATCAGGCTTGTTGATGTCAAGTCAGATTAGCAGTTCTGTTGAGGATGTGGTGGATGTGTGACTGAGGCAGTGCTAATAATACCTTTTTATGTGCAAACCTGAGGTCTGCCTTTTCTCTGAGTCAGTAGGGACTAGGCACCATGCAAACCCAGACATTCCCAAGAAAAGCTGTCCTGGGATTCTGCACCAAGACCTCTCATCTCTCCAAATCCCCTAGCTGTGTTCATTTTGCATCAATTCTTCCAAACAAATCTTCTCAGAAGAGAGAGCAAGCCTCTGGGGAAGAAATAGCGCGACTGACTCTGGGCATTTTCTGGGATTGGATGAGGGCGGCTGCTTGGCAGAGGTGCGCATGCTGGGGCTGGCATCACGTAGGCTCTGTTTACAGCCCTCCAGCCATCTCCTTCCTCCTACATTGATGGCAGATGGCCTGTATTTTTAATAATTTAAAAAAGAGAGAGAGAGAAGGAGGGAAAGTAGGCTCAGCAGGCGAAATTTGGAACCATCCAGACAGCACAGTTGAGCTGTGAGTTTGTTTGGAGATTGGAAACGGTGTCTTCCAGGAATTTATGAAGCGTGCTGCATAAGGATTTTCATCATCAGGGCTCGGCTGTGGCCGTGGATGATGGAGACTGTGGGTAGACCCTAGTACTTCATACATGTGGCACTGCTCTTCTCAGAGGCAATGGTGGGGCTTTTGAAAAGCCCTCAGCCCTGAGCTGCTTGTAGCCTTACAATAGCCATGGGAGGCAAGAGATCCCAAGGTATGTTAAGAACCAGGCTGTGAGATCAGCTTAGGGTGTTTATGGAAAGGGAGAAAATGCCTAGACCTGAAGGATGAGACTCTAGAGGTCTCTAAGAAGACATGTGGGATGTCTTAGGTCCTTTGGGTTTTATTATGAATATGTGGGACTTTCATCCTCACTTCTTCTCTACCCACCATAGGTGCAGGAGGCACAGAGGAGGATGTTGTTGTTAGGTGCCTTCGAGTCAAGTACAACTCATGGGGACTCTGTGAACCCTGCCCTGTCCTGTGCCATCTTCATCATCTCTGATACACCAGAGCCCATTGCTGAATCACTGTGTCAATACATCTTGTTGAGGGTCTTCCTCTCCTTCGCTGACCCTCCATCATTCCAAACATGATGTCCCTTGCAAGGATTAGCCTTGCTTAGCTGCATGTCCAAAGTATGAAAGAAAGACAAAGCGAGGAGGAAGTACTAAATTGCAAATTGAAGGCCTCCTGAACTGTAGCCTTGTGGCCTTGCTCATAACTGTAACTTTCTGGGGCCTCTGGTAACTCTATGAACAGTCTCAGGTCCTTAATTCATAGGGTCACTATGAGGCGTCTACGACTCAATGGCACTTAACAGTAACAACAGTTTCAAGAAACTCCCAACACATCTGATTCCTAAAGCCAAAAGAAATTGGAAAAAGAAACATTTGTACATTTAACACTACACAAATGGTGGTAGTCATTTGTGGATATAACCTACTGTGCCTGTACTGAGAGACACACACATATCTTACTGGCAAAGAAAGTTGTCAACATTGAAGATGTGACCAGAGAAGCAAAGCTTTGCTTCGCTTTAGAAAGACCGTTAAACCTGGGCAGCCTGCAATGACTTGAGCAGGTCTGGTATAAATAGGTTTGATTTGAGAGTCCCAAGGATGCCTTTTTGTTGAACTGGGCCACAAAAAAAAAATTTGTGGTCCCAGAGAACATTCACCCAACTCCTTCCCAATCAGCACACCTCTTCGCTGCTGGCTGGATGCTAAGATCAGAGTTTCTCTGAGAGTGGAGGAGGGAAGCCATTCTTATCGTGTACAGACTTGACTGAAAGAATGTAGTTCACAGAGGACCCATTCTACTTCCACCCATGAAACTACTGCATCTCAGGTATAACAGAGAGGATGGGAATGATCACTGTGAGGACTCATGGAGGAAGGAACGCTGGCTTTCACTCCTTGCCTTCCCCCCGCCCTGCAGGATTCCAGCCTGGTCCACACTAGGCCCCACTGACCAGCTGCCACCAGGAACAAGGCCGTCCAGCAGATGGTCTGATGCTGGGAGGACCTGGTGTCGGTTAGCAGCAGACGGATCGCTGATGGCTAATGTGACCTATTTGGTCTTCTCTCTCCTTCCCTCCCTCTATGTCTTCATTATCCGTCCAGATTCCGGGATTCTCCTCCCTTCCGTCCTTTTCCTGTTTCCTTCTTTCTTTTCCTCTTGAGCTGTTTGTTGTTAGTTGCCATAGAACTGACTCCTGGTCGAGTAGAACTGCTCCTTAGGGCTTTGAAGGTTATGAACTTTCAGAAGCAGACCCTCAGGATTTATTTCTGAGCTTTCTCTGTGTGTTTGAACCACCAACCTTTTGATTACACCCAGTGCTAACCATTTGTACCATCCAGGAACTGTCACTTCTTATTCCTTATTTTCTCTCAGCCTTCACAGTAAGACAAAGAATTAGGGTTTTTGGCTCCCTTGAGGTACCTTTGTTACCTTTGCTACCAAAGGCCCTTTCCAGTATCCCCACTGTGAATAAGAG
>NW_006399856.1:2688899-2699008 GCF_000299155.1 Elephantulus edwardii | reverse complement strand
TCATGAAAATAGTACCTAATCATACATTCCTTTTAAACTGTTCTCTCCCTCATCTTCTTACTATATAAGAAGGGATGTTCCAACACCTCTGTCCCTCACTATCTTCTCCTTGTCCTGATTAATGTCTCCTGGCAGGATGCTGGAGGGAAGAAGCAAACCCGAGGCTTGATACCTGTCTCTCCCTGAGGAGTCCTGAGCCTTGAGAGATGACCTGGTGAGCCACTCAATTAGATGGTCTAAGTTCTTCTGACTGTGGCTATTCCTCTCCTTCCTAAAGCCCTCAGCTCACAGCATTGATGCTACAGTAGCAGATGGTAATCAGGATAGTTCCCAGGATCTTTCCCCAGGAATTTACGTGCTTCTAAAGGGTCACCAGTAACTGGAATCTATTTAATGACAGAGGGTAATCCAGACCAAGTGACCAGAGACATCCCTGAAGGGAAGGAGAAGTAAAGGGATTGTTCAAAAGAGTTCAGTGTGACCTCGCCCACTGAGTATTAAGTTCCATTCTAGAGTCCCAAACAAAGCTGCTCAATGGAATATTCTATTATTATGCAAATATTCCTTACGTGTGTTATTCAAGATGGTAGCCACTCGCAATATGTAGTTATTAAAGCACTTGAATGAGGCTGAAAAGCGGAATTTTTAATTAACTTCGAAGTTAACTGTAAATTTAAGTAGCAGTATATGGCTGGTGAGTACTATACTGGACAGTTCTAGAACCCTTTAGTGGAGTCTTGGGAATAGAACATTTACAAAGTACTTTTATACATCATCTCACTTGGTTCTTTCAAGCGAGAGCTCTGCCTCCATCTCAGAAATGGATTCTTTTAATCCACACAGCGACACTTGGATGAAAGTGCCTCTGCCATCCACATTCTACAAATAAGGAGACCGAGACCCAGTGAGGTGGAGTTTTTTAACTCAAAGTCACACAGCTCACCCTTGGTAAGACAGGATTTGTAAACAACTCCCTTAACTCCAGTACTACACTTTACCAAAACAAATATTCTCTATTTTTTCCAAAATGTCAAGACCTAGTTTCTAATTATAACTCAGCTACCAGGAGCCTTATGGCTTTGAGCAAGTTCATTCTGCCTCATTGACCTCAGGTAGCTCATCTGGGAAAGGAAGGGGAGGGTGGATGTGATCCCCGAGGACTGCTCAGTTCTGGGAGTTGACAGTTCTGTTTGATTCAGCCCAGACCACATCTTCTGGCTGTGGCCAGACAGACACACTCTAAAGAGGACTTGGAGGACAGGATAAAAGGAAAGGCAGCTTTCGGCGGAGAAATGAAGAAGCAACAAAAGTCTTGAGGAGAAGGTAGATTATGAATGGGTGGAGGTGAAAAGAAATTCATATGAGCAGAGGAGAGTTAAGATGATCTAGACACAGAAAAGGGCAGGACAAAGAGTCCGTGGACAAAGGGGACATTGGGTTGAAGCAACTGCTCTGGAACCATTTGTAGAAAGCTACTTAATATGGATTTTTGCAAGAGCAAGGGAGATGACAAGAAACAAAAAATCAGAAGACTGGGGATATTGTTGTTGTTATTATGTGCCATGAGTCACTTGCAACTTATAGTGCCTCTAAGTATAGCAGCTCTGAACCCTGCCCTATTCTGAGCCAGTCTCACCGTCTGTGACACACCTATCCCCATTACTCCAGTCACTGTGTCAATCCATCTCATCCACTGTCTTTCTCTCCGGCATTGTCCGTCTACCCTTCCAAGCATGATGTCCTTCTCCAAGGACTGGTCCCTCCAGGCTACATGCCCAAAAATGTGAGGAAGAAGCTTCAAAATCCTTGCCTCCAAAGAGCAACTTGGTTTCATACTCACCAAGACAGATCTGTTTATTGTTTTGGCAGTCCATGATATGTTTAATATTATTCTCTACCACCACAATTCAAAGATATCTATTCTTCTGTCATCGTTAGTCTTTGTCTGGTTCTCTGATGCATAACAATTAATTGTGAAGACCATGGCCTGGATAACACGAATCTGAAGACTCTAGACTGACATTTTTGCACTTCAGCACTCTGGAGAGGTCCCTGACAGCTGATTTTCCTAATCTCATTCATCTTGTGGTGTTCTGACTGTTGGTACCATGAGTGTTAATTGTGGAGCCAAGCAAGCTAAAATTGTTAACAATCTCAATCTCTTCTCCATCTATCATGGTGCTGCCAGTTGGCCCAGTGGTGAGAATCTTTGCTTTCTTGATGTTGAGCTTCAATCCATATTGAAGGCTGCAGTCCTTGACTTTCTACAGCAGATGCTTCAGGTCCTCCTCAGTTTCAGCAAGCAGGGTTGTGTCATCTGTATAATGCAAGTGACTGATGAGTTTTCCTCCAGTTTTGATGCCACATTCTTCCTCATAATCACAAGCCTCCAGAATGATCCCGAATGAGGAGACTGGGATAAGGGATACCTAATTTCGGCATTTCCTGCCAAGTATACCCTGTCTCTTTTAAATTCTACAGTGTCTTACCAACAACATAATAGTCCCAGTATTCTCTTCTTCCTCCAGCAAAAGGATTAGTGTCCAGGAGGCTGACTGACAGCACATTAGGCATTTTAGGACAAGCTTGTGGCCTTTAAACATGTTGTAGAGCTCACATAGTTTGGACACATCATCAGGAGGGACCAGTTCTTAGAGAAAGCGTCATGCTACGTAAAGTAGAGTTGATAAAGAAAGAAGACCCTTAGGGGGATAAGTTGACATGACTTCAGCAATAAGATAAAATATAGCAATGGTTGTGGTTGTGAAGATAATGCAGAAATTGGAGGTGTTTCGTTCTGTTGTACAAAAGGTCTCTGCATGTTGGAACTAACTAAAGAGCACCTAGCAACAACAATAAACAATAGGGCGTGGAGCAATCACCCTTTGCAGCCTCAGCACACCCAAGCTATTGTCTAAAATTGCCAAGACAGCACTCGTGTTCCTGATACCCCTACCTTGGATTCTCATTCTAAGTTATGGTATTATCTTTTGTTTTTTTTCTTTTCAGTTTTTTTTTTTTTGTGTGTGTGTACCGTCAAATAGGATCTGAATGGTACAGGAGAGATTGTCCCTTTTTCTCCAGCAGAGCATCTGGTGGATTCGAACCGTGCACTTCTAGTATTGCAGTGCAGCTTCTTGCCACTAGGCTACCAGAGCTCCCTTATGTTATTATTCTTGAAGCTGCCTTCACCCCCTTCTTGCTGGTGGACTGCTGGCACTATACAAGTCAAATGTGACTTCAGCTTAAGACTTGGAGTTTCTGCTTTACCCACATTAAAGAGAGATTTTTTAAAAAATATTTTATTAATTTTAATGAACATTTACAGAGACTTAGGATTTCCATTCATTCATTGTTGCATTTTTCTCCCTGCCCATGTCAGGCCTTATGCTTTGGGGCTACTCCATATACATAAACAAGGATTTTCCTTCCAGAAACTCATGGCCTTGGACAATGTTGCTCAAGTTGTCCTATAGACATATAGCAGATAGTCAAAGCAGGTTAGACACAAGATACTAGGGAAGAGCAAGAATGGCTGGACAAAGGTCTCGCCCATCTCCTTAGCGTGTTATTGCTATGGCCACAGCAGAGGACCAGAGGCCTGACATAGGACAGAGCTGACCTTGGGGCTATTACCCACGGAACCAGAGCTAGGAGTCTCCGCCCATGTTTGGTGAAGGACTGGGCAAGGTCGGGAGATGCCATCACGGGCAGGACTGAGAGCTTTGAGACTGAAGCCGGTGGTGTCAGCGAGCTGTCCTGTGTGAAAACTGTCTGATGGAGTGATTGTATCTTTTTGCCATCCTGAATTATGGCCTTTTGACTTCCCAAATAAACAATATAATAGTGGGGAAAATCCCCACCAAACCCAAAACAGTACAACCCAAACCCAGCACAGTGAGAAAGCTCATGAGGGAAAGAGTGGTGGCAGAATATACTGGATTCTCCTTTTCACTAAATTATTGTTGTCTGCTGTCAAGTACTACCAAGTCAGGACTGACCTATAGCTGAACTGTCAGTGGGTTTTCAGAGGCAGTAAATGACACAAGAAGAGATTGTGCACTTCTCTTCTGCAGTGCTGTGTGGGATTCAAACTGTCTACCTTGATGTTGGCAGCATAATTCCTTACCACTAAGCCACTTGTACTAGCCAGAGTGCTCCTTGGAGGCAAAGATGATAAAGCTTTGTCTCACATACTTCACACACTGCAGCATATAGCTGGGGGAGGCTATTCCTTGGAGAAGAACATTATACTTGGAAAGGTGGAGGGAAGGAAAGGAGAGGAAGACCCTCAAGCAGACAGATTGGCACAGTGACTATTGCAATGGCTTGAGTATGTCAGAGAGGGTGGGTGTGGCCCGGGGTAGGACAGGGGTGTCAGACCTCTTGTTTATAGGTTTGCTATGAGTTGTACCAACTCAACGGCACCTAAAAACAAAGACAAACCTTTTCACAAAGTGAAGCTGGGAATCTGGATTTTAATATGGAATTTTTGATTTTTTTTTTTTAAATTACAGGCTCGCCAATTAAAATTCATCTCTGGGTGACAGACATTCCTGTTTCTTTCCTGAATGTGGGCATTGTCTGGAGACATGCTCGTTGAGAGGCTGGTATAGAGTCGGGAAGAGATGAGCTGGCTTCTAGAAGCTGCTGTTTCCTTTCTGTGCATTGTTAACATTTTTTTTCAGGCTTCAGTACAGGCCACGGCCTTGTTTGTACAATGGCAGTTGTTGTTATGTGCTGTTGAGTTGAAATTGACCCCTAGCTGACCCCTCAGCAGGTTTTCGGAGGCAATTAATCACACAGGAGGAGATTGCCCATCCTTCAACTAGAAGCACTAATCCCTTGAAGCACTGATCACAAAGACCAAATTAACACAAGAAGAATGGGGTAGATTTGTGATTCTGGGTTTTGTGATGGCATAGATGTAATTCCCCCCCCCTTTCTTATAATCAGAAAAGGACACTGATAAATATTGTCATGTTGTTGTTATGTGCTGTTGAATTGCCTGCAACTCATAGCAACCCTATGTACAATATCTCTGAAGCCCACCCTATCCTGAGCCAGTGTTACTGACTCCAACACACCTATATCCATTACCCCACTTACTGTGTCAATTCATCTCATCCTAAGTTTTCTTCTCCTGCGCTGTTGCACCACACTTTTGAGCATGATGTCCTTCTCCAAGGAGCAGTCCCTCCTGGCCACGTGTTCACAGTATGTGAGATAGAGCTTCAAAATCCTTCCTTCTATGAAGAAACTTTGTTTCACCCTCTCCAAGACAGACATGCTTGTTCTCTAGGTGGTCCATCCGATGTTTAATACCCTTCTCCAGAACCACAACTCTTCACTTTCTTTTCTGTCATCCTCAGTCATTGTCCAGCTCTCTGATGCATACCAAGTAATTGCAAAGACCCTGGCCTGGATCAGGTGCACCTTAGTCTCTAGACTGACATCGTTGCTTCTCAGTACTCTGGAGAGATCCCTGACTACAGATTTTCCCAGCAGAATTTGGTTTTTATTAAAAAACCACATTCCAAATTTGGACCTTTACATTTTCTTTCTATGTATTCTAATCATATTAAGCTCTAACCCAGTTTATAGTATAAAATTGTGCTGCTCGTGGTCCTGGTTGTGTGTGGCTTGTTGAGTGTTTGAGATGCCCCCACTATAACCAAAGAACTGGATTTTAAGTTTAATTGCAAAGAATTGAAACTTAAATAGCCAAACCTGACTACTGGTAACCAGATTGAACAGCACACATCTGCATTTTAATCATTTTAGAGTTCTGCAAATTAAAAAAGATGCCTAATTAATTTTTATTTCTTTCCTACAAGCCTAATTCTTAAAGCTTGATATAAAAGACATCTTTAATACTTCTGAAGCCTAGTTTCTTCTGACCACATCCTACCTTTAGCCCACCTACTTTTTTCTATTTTCTTGTAATTTGGCTCCAATTCAGAGCTGGACTTACTAGGATCTGCCTTGGTGGATTACAAACATTGGTTGGCAGATATTGTGCTACCAACCCAAAGGCCACTGGTTCAAATCTACTAGCAGCTGTGCAGGAGAACAATGAGCAGTCTTCTCCTGCATCATTTACAAACTCTGAAAACCTGCTGGAGGGTGAGCTCTGAGTTGGTTCTGATTGGAAGGCAGTGAGTGAATTCTGAATTTTGAGAGACACAAATTGCCACAGTTTTTCCTCTCCTGGAACAGCTCTTTAGTTTCTGCTGACTTTTGGTCAGTGCTCAACCACTGTGCTACCAGAGCTCTTCTATTTTGGGATAAAGGCTGGAAAACAGGAATTGGCAGAAAGAATACCTTTGTAAAGAAAGATCATTTTAATGCATATTGTCTGGTGAAGGTAAATTCTGTATTCCCCTGGTTTTAAAATGTCAAATATTACTCTTGTTCCATATTTACACTTAGTTTACATTTCTAGATTGGCTTTTCTCCCTGCCTTTGTCCACTCAAGCTTCAATGGCCTTTATTTACTCTTTATCTTCTGTCTTTTAGAACTCAGTTTTGCTGTTTTGTGCTATTGAGTTGGAACCAAGTCATAGCTGACCCTCCAGTGGGGTTTTGGAAGTCATAAATTGCATGGGAGCAGACGGCCCGCATTTCTTCTGTGAAGCAGCTGGTGGATCCAGGCTGCCTGCCTTTGGGTTGGGCCTTACCCATTAGGTCACCAGAGCTCCCTAGAGCTCACGTTAGCCATGTAGGTCCTTGGCTTAGATATGAGGAAAGAGTTTCTCAGTGTGTTGCTCTGCAGTCTTGGCACCCTGCCCTCATTTTTCTTTCCAATGACTATTTTGACATACTGCTTCTCACATGTAAACAAAGGAGGGGGAAATCAAGTTTTCAATTTCAGTCCCTCACTTGTAGCTGGTTGATACGAGCATAGTGTTTAACTGCCCTGAGCCTCAGGATTTCATGTGTAAAAGGAGGTTACAGAAATAATAGCTGGGTAACTGGGCCCGAGGAAAACCTCCAACTCAAAAGACTTTAAAAATTGCTCAAACAGGAGTTCTGTTTCTCTTTCTTTAGGTAAGTCCTGGGCCTACAGACATGAGAACATCTGTTTGTTTTCCTTGATGCCATTATCTGGGCAAATGGGTGGTTAAGAGGAGATGTGTCTCTGGCACCCTTCTTGAGGGATTTTGGAGGGAGTGCACCTTACTGGCACCTTGGCTGAGATTATAGGAACTTCAAAACAGCCTTGCCTTATAGGTTTTGCCATGTGGCTTCCCACCTCTTCTCCTGGCAGGAAGGTGGTCTTGGTCTGGGTTTGGTCTCTTCTGAAATATCAAACCCCATTGCATCATGGTGTGCCAACACACAGCTTGTCCAAGCCAGGAATTTGGAGACTATGGCTGCTTCACACATTCTCCAGAGGTTCCCGTCCTAGAGACACACTGTTCAGCAGCCAACATAGCCTTTAAGATGAATGGAAATGAGCAATCCCATCCAGCCACAGAACTCTGGGCTTGATTCTCTCGCCTACCTCATAGATCTGCAAAGCACCCCTACAATAAATTGCAATGCCCCTCGAGGGTCTTCATTCCAAATATCATTTCCTAGCTCTTTTCCTTCCCCCCACCTCCCCATTTTCCTCCTGGAATTCATAGTTCTGACACTAGGACATCTCTAAAGAGGGAAGTCATACCTGATGAGGTTGGTAGTGCAGACTTGTTTGAATTCCAGATGCTTCCTTGGCCAGTCTGAGGCTATTTGGTTCAGGTTACTAATTCTAAGGGCACCTTTTATTTGTAAGAATTAAAGTCAGAAATCTGTACTGTCTGTTGTTACTGTTAGGTGCTTTTTGTCGACTATGACTCATAGAGACCCTGCAAACAACAGATCTGAATCATGTCCTATCGTGTGTCATCCTCATGATTTCTGTACAGGTGTAGTCACCGTGTCAATCTATCTCGTTAAGGATCTTCCTCTCTTTCGTTGATGCTCTGCCTTCCCCAGCACGATGCCTTTTCCAAGGACTGATTCCTCCTGACAACACGCTCAAACTATATGAGAGGAAGTTTTATCGTCTTTACTTCAAAGGAGGATTCTTGTTTGCACTTCCTCCAAGATAGATAGATGTGTGTGTGTTCTTTTGGCAAATCATGGTGTTCTACCTTTTCCTCCCTCCCTCTTTTCATTCCTTGGAGGGATTGCTAAATTCAGATTTCTGGATTATACTTCTAGGGAGCTCTGGTAATCTGGCGGTAAGAAGCTGTGCTACAATCCCAAAGGCACACAGTTCAAAATCCACCAGCTGCATCTTTCTGAAAAAGGATGGGTAGTCTCCTCCTGTGTGATTAACTGTCTCTGAAAACCTCCTGGAGGATCAGCAATGGATTAGTTCTGACTTGATGGCACACAACAACAAACAAAACCTCTAGAGTTTCTGATCCAGAAAATCTAGGTGGGCCTTGACTTTTTGCATTTCTAAAATTTCCCACAGAGCGCTGATGCTGCTGAAGCAAGCCCTATACTTTAAGAAATACTGGATTTGACAGTCTCCAAATCTTATATCCTTAAAGGCTTTACATTGTTGTTGTCTTTAAGGAGTTTATAATCTGATTAGCATCTTTTCTGAGGGTAGAGAAGAGATTGATGGCTTAATTGTTTACTTTTCTAATAAAATATTTATTTGGCACCTTCTGTGTACACATGGCTGACTACAAGACAGAGGAAGGAAGACTGTCCTAATATTCCTATCAGTGCCTCTGGGAAAACGTTTCATTGTGCAAGAGCTTTGTTTCCTATGCAGCTCTGTGCACAGTCAAATCTGTCTGTGGTCTCAGCTAGAGGAAGAGTTTGAAAAAGTAAACTCATCAGTTGGGGTTAAGTCTCTCCCTCCAACCACTTAGAGATGCCTGGTATAAAATCATGCAAAGAGGGGTCTGTTTACACACACACACACACACACACACACACACAGACACACATATGAATAGATGAAGCAGTGTCAGAAAGGATTGCTGTAAATCATTGTGACCAGCCTGACTCACCACCACCACGAATGTGTTTCCAATACAAGGCTTTTGTTGAATGGATCTCTTCCTATAGAGCTATGGTGAGTGTTGGACCAGAGACAAAGGCAAATGTAATCCCTGCCCCCTGCAGCACATCTGATCCAGACAATGGGCCTGGTTAAAAACTGTGAGGACAGGGCGCAAGATAGAATGGGGAAATATTTATGCCTATCAAGGTGAAGGTTTTCTTTGGTGGAGAGAGTGAATACAAGGGAACTCGATACTATGGTACCTATTTGGAGGGTATACAAGAAGTCTACCTTGGAATAGAAATATGTTGGTCATCTTTCACTCCCTAATTCAAAACTTCTCATACTATAGTTCTTCTCTGGTCATCACTGCAGTAAGTAGCTGTGTGTTGGTGTGGCTGACAGTGCCTCTCCCCAGTTGTACCAATGATGATCTGCTCTCTGCCCCAGGCTTCCCTACTGTAGTACGTAAAGGTGGTGTAATCCTGCTGAGTCAGTCTGCAGTACTAAGGGATTAGTACATTCTGGGTTAATGTTGACCAACACATCATTGGATTAGCTCATTAAAAAAAAATTGTGACAGTTTTAAAATTTTTAAAAATATAGATGCAGTGTATGTCTTTTGTTGTTTTAAAACTCCATTAGTGAAAAGCTTGGAAGACTAGAAGCCCTAATCCACAACATGAACAGTCTGTCAAGCATTCTGAAAAACCTACAACCAGGAGAAGATAAAATAGATGAATGGTACATTCTAGAAAGCAAATCCCTATGAACATCTAAAAACTTTTCCAACAAGCTAAAAAGGATAGCAAATGACTGAGAAAAAAAAAATATTTGGTAATGACATGACTGAAAAGGGACTTACATATAGAATTTATAGAATACTTGAGTACCACAAGATAAACAACTCAGTTGCAAAATGGGCACAGGATATGAACAGATACTTTACCAAAGAAGACATTCAGATGGCCAACAAGCACATGAAGAAATGTTCAAAATCCCTAGCTCTAAGAGAGATGAAAATCAAAACAATCTGAGATATCATCTCACTCCAGTAAGAATAGCAAAATGTAACAGAACAGTAAACATCAAATGCTGG
>NW_006399856.1:2672327-2687639 GCF_000299155.1 Elephantulus edwardii | reverse complement strand
CAGCCACAGTTTGTTATGATCCACACAGTCAAATGCCTTTGAATAATCAATGAAACACAGACATACATTCTCCTGGTATTCCCTGCTTTCAGCTAAGATCCATCTAACATCAGCTACAAATATTCCTAGTACTACTATTATTAACAATAATACATAATAAATATTATTGTTTCTGGGACTTTTAAAAGTTCAAGGTATCTCATGAATGTTTGAAGCAAGTGAATGTTGAGCTATGCTATGAGTTCCCATATTTTCTTAATCAAAAAACTTGATATTATTTCACACAAATATTTTCTAGATTTAATAGTTATAAATATTTTGATGTTGTTATATATCTATTTTTACTGCTGAAGAATTTTAAAATAGGTTGCAGATATTACATTCACCTGAAATTCTCTAAGAATGCATTTCTAATAGTTATAAAAAGTAGGCATATGCTATGGTACATAATAATATTAACACTTCTTTTTTATTTTTGGTGATGCTTTACTTCAATTCTTTTCTTAAATTTTAGGTTAGCTTGTTTGCAAAGTTTGTATATACATTGTGTCTCAGACTATTCTTCAATACAATCAGTTCCATATATTAAATTATATATAATTAATTAGCATTGGACCTTGCCCACCATGACCCAATCTTTTCAGATTCCTGTCAGATCCTTTCCATTTTCTTCATTCCCTCCCTAAACCCACCAAATTGTGCAGCCCTGTGGTTTTGCCCCGACCCATCCTTACTTCTCTGCTCCAACCCTTTTCCTTCTTGGGTCTCCATACATGTTTTATTAGTTACCCTTTTATTTTTACAATAATGGTCTTATGCAATATTTGTCCTCATGAGACTGAGTTAGTTCATGTGGCATAATGCTCTACAGTCTCTCCAAAGTTAGGTAATATTTATTAAAATCATTGTTCCTGAGTGCTGAATAGTATTTCATTGTGTGAATGTATCACAATTTCTTCATCCATTCATTTGTGGTTAGACATTTGGGCTGTTTCCACATTCTTGCAATGGTGAATAATCCTGCAATGAACATTGGTGTACAGATCTCTGTTTGTTTCTCAGTTCTAATTTCCTTGGGGTGTATTTCTAGTAGTAGATTAGCTGGATCATATGGAGTTTCTGCTTTTAGCTTTCTGAGGAAATGCCAAACTGCCTTCCAGAATGGTTATACCATTTTTATAGTCCCACCAACACTGTATGAGAGTTCCCACCTCTTCACATCCACTCTAACATCTATTGCTTGCTTCCCTACTAAACTTTGCCACTGCTACTGGGATGAGATGACATTTCATTGTGGTTTACATTTGAATCTCTCTTATTGCCAGTGATTTTGAGTATGTCTTCATGTAACACATTTCTCTCATATTGAAATTCCAAGATCTATTCAGATTTCCTAGAGCATACCGAAAAATGTTTTTACACTTATTTGTCCAAAGAGCAACACAGCCATGAGCTGTGCATTAATAGGGTTTTGTAGTCCACAGATCTCTTCATCCATGGTGACTCCATTCAGTTCCCAACAAGCCACTGCCTTATTTTGTTTTGTTTCAGGGAGATTGACTTTTTGAAGAGATTTGCAGCTTGCTGAAATAGTTCAGCATTGACCAGTTGTTTTTGGTACAATGGTTCTGTATTCCTTCTATTTTCTTTTGATACTTCCTGCATTAGAGAATATTTTGCCCCTAGAGTCATTGAAACTGGAGGCTTGACTTTGTTTTCTGTTCTTTGAGCTTGAGAAATGCTGATCATGCGCTTCTTTTTTGGTTTTCTAACTCTAGCTCTTTGTACACTTCATCATAATATTATACTTTGTCTCTTCAAGCTGTCCTTTGAAATCTTCTTTCCAGCTCTTATTTCATCATTTCATCCCCATTTTTAGTTCACTTCACTACATACAAGGGCAAGCACTCAACTAGTCTACTGGTAAACAGTTGCACTGTCAACCCAAGTGCATGTGGTTCGAATCCAGCAGCTGCTCCATGGGAGAAAGATGGGCAATCTTCTCTTGTGTGATTTACAGCTTCTCAAAAGCCACTGGAGGGTCAACTATGAGTCAATTCTGACTCGACTGCATAGAACAACAACAACAAACAAAAGAGAAAGTTTTGAAATTTCTTGTTATTTGGTCTCTTTTCTTCCTTCCTGCCTTTTTAGTCACCTTTTACTTTTTTCATGTAGGACATTCTTGATGTAATCCCACAACTCATCTGATCTTCTATCATTAATGTTCAATGCATCAAATTTATTTTTTGAGATAGTTTTTAAAGTCAGTTGGGATAAAGCCCAACTTGTGTTTCGGCTGTTGTGACCTGGTTTTCATTTTCTTCAGCTTCTGTTTGAACTTGCATGTGAGTGATAGTCTGTTTCACAATTGACATTTAGCCTTGTTTTGACTGCTGACAGAGAGCGTATCCACCATCTTTTCCCACAACTGTGATTAGTCTGATTCTTATGGATTCCATCAGGTGAGTTTCACATCTATATTTTGGCTTATTTTATTTTTTTAAAGTATTTGCAATGAATATATCATTGTACAAAAAGCTATTATGTGACCTCTGGTATCAGTCTTTTCCATCAAGTTTGTACTTTCTAATTATTAGTTTGTCTTCATTTCAAACTTTTTCATTTCAGTTACCAATTATTTTTAATGCATCTTAGCTGCATGTTAGATCAATTTTTAGACTGCGGACATTGGTAGAAAGCCTTCACTGGTAGTGTTAGTGGTTGATGTGTACATTTTAATAAGAGTTGCATTAACAGATCTTACTTGTATACATATGGGTGTTATCCTATCACTGACAGCATTATGCCTCAGGACAGATGTAAAAACATTCTTTTTGATGGTAAATGTGACATCACCGCTCTTCAATTTGTCATTCCTAGTAGAGTTGAACATGTGATTGTCTGATTAAAAATAGTCAATGTCAACTCACTAATGCCTAGTGTATAGATCTTTATTTATTCCATTTCTTTTTTTTACAACTTCTGTATTTTCTAGCTTCATCTATTCATGGCCATATATCCCCATGTTCCAATTATTAATGGATGTTTACAATTGTTTTTATCATTTTGAGTATCAACAAAGGAAGGTCCTTCATTGGTTGAAAACTTTACGTCCTTGTCATTAAGGTAGACTCTACTTTAAGGAGGCAACTCTTTCCCTATCACTTTTAAAATTTTAATTTTTTCCCCCTTCTGTCACATTTTTTGAGTACCATCCAACCAGAGGGGCTACCTTTCTAGAACAATAAAGAACCACGTTCTGCTGCTATTCCTTGAGGTTTTAAGGGCATGTTACTTCAGAAGTGGATGGTCAGTCCTGCTTCTTAGTCTGTCTGAGTCTTGGGAGCATCACAGAGCTCCATGTTTACCATGAATGACCCTGCTAGTATTTTAAGTACCAGTGGCATAACTTTGGGAATCATAGCAACATGCAAGCCACTACATTATGGAAAACTGACAGAGGAGTTATAGAAATACACCTACGTACAAGCCAGAAAACCAAATAATGTTGTAAAGAAGCACCTTCCTCTAGCAATGATGTCTTGAATTGAAGCTTCCAGCCTCTTGGGCTGAGAAAATAAAGTTTTGTTCCATAAAGCTACCAATTAGTAGTATTTTTGTTGTTGTTACTGTAAAGTCAAATAACTAAGATAGAAATAATGTTATATTTTTTGAAGAGCTTACCATGACTGAAATTTATGTCCCAATAAGTATGTGTCTATACATGTAATCTTAAAAAAATCTACAGTGTATAAGCAAAAGATGCACAAAAGCAGCTGAAGCACCATAGCTTATTATATCAAAGCATAGAAACAAACAGAAATCCAGCCAAGCAAAAATGGGTAAGTAAATTATAGGCTTTTCTTATAATGTAATCCTATACACGAGTGAACATAATAAACATTCCTACACATTTCAATGTGAATAAACCTCAAAGCATAATGTTCAGTGAACAAAGCAAGACGTAGAATAAATACAGCATGACACCATTTATATAAAGTTCAAAACCAGGCAAAACTAAACAAGACATTGTTTAGACATCTATACATATGTGGTAAAATTACAAAGGAAAGAAAAAAAATTTATTAAAACAATAGTCAGCATAACACTTACTTTGAGATAGAGAGAGATTACAATAGAGAAGAACACATACAGGGTTCAAAGTTGTTGGCAAAGTTCTGTATCCTAAGTTGGATGGGAGGTTCAGGTTGTTTTCATTACGATTGTTGTCAAGATGTATGAATATTACATACAGCATTTTTTATATCTGTTACACTTTGTAATATAAGAAAACACTGATTGGAATATGTGTTTTGGAATAAGACTTTCTAGTTTTATTGTTGAGTTTTACTCTTGGCGATAATTATTGTTTGATACCTTTCAGTCAACTGACTCAACCATCCTAAGTACGACCTAATCTCTTTTGTGGTTAAGCCCATTGTTGTGGTCACTATGTCAATCCATTTAATCTTCTTCTCTTTTGCTGGCCTTCCACATTCCCAAGCATGATGTCCCTTTTCAAGGCCTGGCTTAAGTCTAGGGTGAATATACTGTGAGCTGGACTTTCCCCTGGGGACCCCCTATGTGCCAGTGTCTATAGCCATCTCCCCTGGTTCTGCTAAGGCTTCTAGAGAGTTTTCCAGCCCCTTGAGCAGAGGGATTTCCAACCCCTTGAGCAGCCTGTGGGCCCTTACCTCCCAGGAATCTTGAGCCCAAGGGGAAATAGGGCTAGCGGGACTTGAACACTGGCCAGCGGTGTGCAGAATGTTACTCCATGTCCAGTGTCTTTCTGCACTGCCCTCGTTGGAGAGGAGGCTTGGTGGGCCAGTCAAGATTTATTTGATCCTTAGAGATGTTCAAGCTATTTGCTGGCTTGCTTTTTTTACTTCAGTTCCAAGAGACATCTTTATTTTCTGTGTCCCTGATATTTACATCTTAGAGCCCTTCTGATTTCCTGGGGGCTGATGCACTTATCTCAAATTGCCCATGGCACCTGGTTCCCGTACATCTTTCACCGAGCTCATTTTTCCTCTTCATTTGTTTTTCCATCTACTCTCCTTTAGCCTCATTTGAATGAGGTTTTGTGGCCAAGTACTCATATTCAGCACACTATATTTAACCAGCGCTGCTAGTGTCAACATCCTTTAACATAAGGTGACTATCTTCATTTTGCAGTTAAAGAAGCAGAGCTCAGAGGGACCACCGTTTGTCCAAGGCCCACCTATTCCGTTGCTTGTGTGAATGACTTCAGGGACAGCCTTTCCTCTTCCATAGTCTTCCTCCACAGGGGAAGGCCCCAGAGCCTTGTAAACTTTTTGGCTTCAGCCGCATCTTCCTGCCTAACCTAGAGCCCTGCTGCTGCTCTCAGTTCCACTGGGTTTAATGAACAACATGTAGCAAGGCAGTGGGGGACCAGTGCAACACAGCCTGCTCCCAGCCAGGTGTGTGAGAAGTAGCCAGACATCCCTTGGGTGGACACAGTGACCTGATCTAGATGTTAACGGATCACACAGGAACATACTTTCCTGGAGAAGCAGCAGATATTGAAGCCTTGAGCCTGATTCATACTGAAAAGCTCTTGCAAGGAAATTTTATATGACAGTGGTGGAGGAGAGAAAGAGATAGCAAAGATTTCTTATTTTTTAAAAAATGTTTCCTTCTTGTTTGACAACCATGTTTCTTGTGCTTCCTTGGAACCAATAGCTGTTTTGACTCAGTGGAGACTTTCCAAAGCGTGAGTGCTAAAGGGAGAGATTTTTCTACAAAGCCCTCTCTGTTGCCTTCAGTCGATTTCTCTTGCCCTCTCCTATCCTCTCTTGTAGACTTTCTCTTCGCCCTCTCTCATTACCATCTCCACCATCTCCATCTACTGCTGGATGAAAAGGCTCAACAGCCCTTATATAGGTAACCTATGTGGTCAAGCGCAGACCAGCTCCTGAAGAAGCAGTGGCATGGGCTCTAGGGGGTCAGTTGTTAACAATGGTGGGCGTAGGGGCAGCTAGAGGACAGCATGAGCCCGTGCTGAGGGTTTTACCTTTCTTCCTGCACTTCCAATTCCAAAGTCCCCAGATGGTCCCACATTGGCCTTCACCTTCACCTGGATTTGAAATTGCTATGATCTCACCAAGTTTTTCCTTAGAGGCAAGGATTTTGAAACTCAGTCTCACATACTTTGGGCACATGGCCAGGAGGGACCAGTACCTGGAAAAGGACATAATGCTTGTAAGGGTGGAGGGACAGCACAGGAGAGGGAGACCCCAGATGAGATGGATTGACACAGTGACTGGGGTAATGTGGATAGGTATGTTGGCTTTGGTGAGACTGGTTTAGGACAGAACAGTTTTCAGAGCTGTTGTACACGGGGTTGCTTTGAGTCACGGGCACTTGATGGCACATAACAACAACAATGTGATCTCACAGGTGAATATAGGATCTGATTTTTCGTTGAGGGGGTTAGAGGAAGGAGCGAGAGAGTAGGGAAAAGGTAGTCATCATAGGAAGTGAGAAGTAAGAGCTAAACTGAGATTTGCCCTCAGAAATGAGAATTATTACCCCAATTTGAGCAGTCCTACAGTCAGGCTGGAATGCCAAAGCTTCCTTCCTAGACCCCGGTGCTCGGCGGTGTCCGCCCAGTGCTCAGAGATGTTCCTTCCTGTTTTCTCTGCCACCTGGTTTAGAATACTGATTCCACTGACACAACTGAAGCCAGAACCGTCCTGCATCTACAGTGTTGTTGTTGTTGTTATGTGCCGTCGAGTCGCTTGCGACTCATAGCGACCCTATGTACAACAGCCCTAAACTCAGCTCTGTCCTGTGCCAATCGCACTGTCTCTGACACTCCCATCCCAATTATCCCGTCACTGAATCAATCCACCTCATAGAGGGCCTTCCTCTCCTGCACTGTCCCTCCACCCTCCCAAGCATGATGTCCCTCTCCAAGGACCGGTCTCTCCTCACAACATGTCGAAAGTATGTTAGACGGAGCCTCAGAATCCTTGCCTCCAAGGAGCCACCCAGTTTAACCCTTTCCAGGACAAATCTGTTTGTTTAACTAGAAGTCCATGGTATTCTCAATACTCTTCTTCAGCACCACAGCTGAAATCAATTCTCCTTCTATCCTCCTTGGTCATTGTCCAACTCTCTGATGCATAACAAGTGATTGCGAAGACCATGGCCTGTATCAGACGCACCTTAGTCTCCCCTTTCCAGGGTACCTCTTAGTTGTGTAACAGGAAATATAAGCAGACACTAAGAAGTAGATCTTTCACTGCTTTGAGGGCAAGAACCTACCAGGATTATTTATAATTTTTAAAATAAATTTTTATTGTGATTTTAATGAAAGTTTACAGAAAAGTTGAACTTTCCATTCATCCATTGTTGTACATTTTCCTCCCTACCCATACTCAGTTCACTTAAAAAAATACTCATACATTGTTGCATAATCCCCCCCATGCATCTCTTATTCTGCACTGTTGTCATATAAATAACGCATCATCATAGGTTCATTTTAAACAGTTATTTCCTTCATCTGTTCCAATTCAGTGTTCATTATTTATCCCCTCTTTTCTGTTTCCCCCAACCCCTAAATCAGTCCTGTTTTAGAACAGTGGCATTATGCAGGATTTGTCCTTTTGTGACTGAGATATTTCCCTCAGCATAGTGCCTTCCAGAGTCATCCATCTTGTGTAATATTTTATAAGTTCCTTGTTTTTCAGTGCTGCATAGAATTCCATTCTGAGAATATACCATAGTTTTAAATTTTAATGAAACGAAAACATAAGGTTAAAAGAATAAAAAAAATGGAAAAATGATAGTGTTATTACTACTACTATAATTATTATATTTTTGAGAGGCCACATGTGTCAGGAGTTGTTCTAAACACCTACAGACTTAATGGTGCTCCTCAAAAAATAATGTGAAGTCTTAGTTCTCAGTGCCTGTGAATGTGATATGTTGGCCTGAAACAGTGTCTTTGCAGATGGTTGAGGATCAAGGTGCACCTGATTCAAGCAACAGTCTTTTCAATCACTTTTTATGCATCTGAGAGCAAGACAATGAATAAGGATGACTGAAGAACTGATGCCTTTTAATTGTGGTGTTGGAGAAGAGTGCTGAATATCCACGGACTGCCAAAAGAACAAATATATCGTGGAGAAAGTGTGGGCAGAGGCTTCTTGGAGGCGAAGACGATAATGCTTTGTCTCACATATTATGGTCACGTGGTTAGGAGAGGCTATTCTTTGGAGAGGGACAGCAAGCTTGGGAAAGTGGTAGGTTGGCAAAAGAGAGGAAGACCCTCAATGGGATAGACTGACACAGTGACTGCTGCAGTGGGCCAGAGTGTACCAGAAAATGGCACAGGAGAGGATGGGCTTCTGACCTGTTGTTCATAGGGTCACTGTGAGTTGTACTCAACAGCACTTAACAACAACAACAAAAATGATAGTCTCAGCCTTAATTGTGAGGTGGTGATTGCTCAATAATTGTCCGCTGCATATTATTTTCTGTAGCTTTCCTTAGTTAGTACTGAGAAACAAATTCCAAAGGATTCTAGTTCTCATTCTGTTGTAGTCTGTGACACTTAAAACAAGCAAGCAAATATGTATGAATAATGTTTACTCATATTTGTACATAGTGATTGCAACAATGGCCTTAAACACAGCAGAGGCTGTGGGAATGGCATAAGACCGGGCAGGATTTTGCTCTGCTTTGTAGGGTCACTAGAGGTTAGAGTCCACCTAATGACATCTAGCAACAGCAATAACTACGTGTATAATTTTATTCATACCAGAATTTATACCATAGTATACATTAACATACAGAAATAACTTCTCCATCTAAAATTTAATGATACTGATTAAATTCTTCACATTGTGATATCACTCTTAACTTCCTTTACTCAGTTGTTCCTTATAATATTTTTTAAATAATTTTAATGAGAATTTACAGAGATTTTGGATTTCCATTCATTCATTGCTGCACTTCTCTCCCTGCCCATCCCTCCCCCTCCTTATAATATTTTTACTGCCCTGTATAATGCAGCAGTGCAACAAATAGTAAATGCTTATTAAAAAAAAACCCTTAAGAAAAATAAAAATTTAAAAAAACAACACTTAAGGACTTTCTGTGGAAAGCCCTTTCAGTTATAGATGGATTAATTCTTCAGTGAGAAACGGAAAAGGAATCCAACTGAAAAGTTATTAGCAGATGGCTAAAGAATACAACCAGAGAGCTCCTTGGAGGCAAAGATGGTGACGTTTCGTCTTTCAGGCTTCAGACGTGTAGCTAGACAAGGCTATTCCTTGGAAAGAGACAACATGCTCAACAAGAAGGATGATCAGCGAAGGAGAGGAAGACCTCCAACAGTGACTTCAGCAATAGGCTCTAGGGTGTCAAAGATGGAGAGGATTAGTACAGGTTAGGGCGGGGTTCAAGATAGCTGTTCACAGGGTCACTATCAGTCGCACTCATCTTAATGGTACTAAACAACCACAATAACAACGGGAACAGACTGTCAGAGCTTTGTTTTTCTGTGCCAGGCTCTCTGCAGAGTGCTTCATGTTATTTCATTGACTCCTCATCATTGCTCCATGGGCTTGACATGTGAGTCATTTCCATGTTCTAAGTGAAAGAATGGAAAGCCAGAGAGATTGATAATTGTCTAATTGGAGCCTTTGGCCTGAAGGTTGGTTTAGGCCTTGTGTTGTTGTTAGGTGTCATCATCGAGTGCACGATGATGAATGAACCTTATGAACCTTGCTCTATCCTGCACCATCCTCATGACGTCTGGTGTCATGGGCTTGAGCCAGTTATTACAGTCACTGTGTCAATCCATCTTGTTGAGAGGTCTTCCTCTCTTCCTCTACGCTCTCACCTTTCCTAGGATGATGTCTTATTCCAAAATCTGTCCCTCCTGAAAACATGCCCACAACATATGACATGAAATGTCACCAACTCTGCCTCTTAGGAGCACCCTGATTGCACTTCCTCCAAGATAACTGGTTTGTTCTTTTGACATTCCACAAACTATTCAGTACTCTTCTCCAACACTACAATTCTTAAACACGTTAACACATCAGCTCTTCTTCAGTCATCCTTATTCTTTGTCCAGCTTTCAGAAGCATAAAAAAGTAATAGAAAAGATCATGGCATGGACCAGATGCACCTTAGTCTTCTAACATCTTTGCTCTTTGGCACTTTGGAGAAACACTTTAGAGCAGATTTTTCCAGTACAACATGTCTTTTGATTTCTTGGTTGCTGTTACTATTTGTGCTGATCATGCATTCAGCTATGAGTCAGATCTAGCTCGATGGCACACAACAACCACAATGATACTAATACCCTTTTCGTTTTTAGAGGATTGCTTTGGCCACTTAATAACTTTTTTTCTTCTGAATATTTTCAGGTTAGGATTGGTTGACTATTTTCCAGCCAGGGTTGGGTAAATCAGTAAATATGGAACTTGAGGACAAAAAGACCAGGTCATGAATTTGTGAAATGTGTTGTACTTCATAGCAACTCTATACATTAGAACTGTTCCACAGGGTTTCCTGAACTTGTCAGTCTTTAGAGGAACAAATTACTTCATCTTTCTCCCGTGGGAATGCTGGTGGGTTTAAACCAATAAGCTTTTGGTTAACACTCCAGAGCTTAACTGATTGCATCACCATGGCTCTTGAGGATAAGGAGGGCCAACTGTAAATGCAAAGAAAGATTAAATAAGCACAGTTACTGAATGGCAGAGCCAGGAAGAGCAACCAGGAAATACATACTCTTGACCACAACAGTAACCTCAGCTCTCAAAGTCCCTGAAGAACTGAATTCTTCACTATTCAGATCACATTAGTCCAGCACCAGTCTTCAACCCTGTTCTCCTTTTTTTTATGAAAAGAGATAAGCGCTTTTTTTAAGATTCCCATATGTGGATAAGGTATATTTTACTCCTGCTCACAACCTCTTGCAAATTCCACACAGCATTCACTCACTCTTAGCTGTAGATATTTTGTAGAGGGGAATCCTGATTTTTTTTAAACCAGTTGGTGTTGATTCTGGTTCATGGAGGTTCCTTGTATGTCAGTGAGTTGAGCTCTGTAAGATTTTCTAATGATCTAAATATTTCAAGGAAGATCACCTGGGCTCCTCCTCCTTATTTTTCCTTTGAAGTGTCCCTGAGTGGCTTGGAACCACAAATCTTTGGGCTAAGTGCATTAATTTAGTGCCTTAATGGCTTATGCCACCCAGGAACTCTATCTAAAAAAATAAATATAGCAAAATTTGGAGGACAGCTGCTTGGTTGATCACTGCAAGAGATCCATCTTTGTTTCCGTTCCCAAGAAAGGTGATGCAACAGAATATGGAAATTATGCAACAATATCATTAATATCACATGCAAACAAAATATTTCTGAAGATCATCCAAAAATGACTAGAACAATATATTGTCAGAAAACTGCCAGAAGTTCAACCTGGATTTAGAAGATACCAGGGATATCATTACTGATGTCAGATGAAGTCTGGCTGAAAGAAGAAAGTACCAAAGGAATGTCTTTGTGTTTTATTGACTGCAAAGACATTTGGCTTTGTGGATCATAATGAACGATGGCTAACGTTGAGAAAATAGGAATCTCAGAACACTTAATTATGCTCTTAAAAACCTATGCCTAAACCAAGAAGCTACTGTTTGAACAGAGCAAAGGAACATTGCATGGATTAAAATCAGGAAAGTTGTGAGTCAGGGCTGTACCCTTTCTCAGTACTTATCCAATCTCTATGTTAAGCAAATCATTTGAGAAGCTGGACTTTATGAAGAAAAGCATGGCAGAAGGATTGAAGAAAGACATCAACAACCTGTGTTATGTAAGTGACACAACTTTACTTGCTGAAAGTAAAGACTTGCAGTGCTTACTGCAGAAGAACAAAGACTACAACCTTCAATGTGAGTTGCATCTCAACATTAAGAAGACAAAAATTCTCACTGCTAGACTAATAAGCAACATCATGATAAATGGAGAAAAGATGGAAATTGTCAATGACTTCATTTACTAGAATGTACCATCAATGCCCTTGGTACTATCAGAAGATCAGAAAAGGTATTGCATTGGGCAAGTCTGCTGTCAGAGACCTCTCTAAATTATTGAGGAACAGTCATGTCATTTTGAAGACTAAGGTGTGCCTAATTCAGATCATGATCTTTTCAATCACTTGCGATGCATTTGAGAGCTGGACAGTGAACACGAAGACAGAAGAATTGCTGCTTTTGAAATATGGAGTTGGAGAAGAGTGTTGACTATCTCATGCACTGCCAGAAGAACAAACAAATATATGAAAAATAGGAAGACTTTCAATGAGATGAATTGACACAGTGCCTGTAACAATGGGCTTTAGTGTATCAGAGATGATGAAGATGGCACAGGAAAGGGCAGGGTACAAATCTGTTGTTCATAGGGTCACTATGAGTTGTAGTTAACTCAGTGGCATCTAACAACAACAGCAACAACTCAATTCGAACATTGAGCAAATCATTTAAGAGATTAGACAATACAAATACGAAAAATGCGGCATCACAATTTGAAGAAGACTCATTAACAACCTGAACTATGCAGATGACACCATCTTTCTTGATCCAGTTGAGGAGAATTTGAAGCACCTGATGCAGATCAAAGACTGCAACATTCTATATGGATTTCATATCAGTATCAAGAAAACAAAAATCCGTACACGACTAGCCCAATAAACAACATCGTAGTAGACAGAGAAAAGATGGAAATTATCCAGGATTTTGTTTTACTCGGATCCACAATCAACTCCTATGATGAGAACAGCCAAGAAATGAAAAGACATGTTGCATTGAGAAATTCTGCTGTCAAGACCCTCCTTTGATTACCATGTATAACTCGTATTTTGTAAGGTTGTTGTTTTTGTGCATCAGTATTTGTAAAGCACATAGAATCATGCCTCGTATTTGCATTGTAAATTAGAGCTATAGAGAGCGGTGGTGCGTGGCCTAGTGGCAAGAAGCTGTGCTGCAACCCCAACAGGCAAATGGTTTGATTCCACCAGCTGCTCTGCAAAAGAAGGATGAGCAGTCACCTGTGCAATTAACTGCCTCTGAAGAATCACTGAGGTCAGCTACGAGTTGGTTCTGACTCAATGGTACAACAACAACAACAACAACATTACTATTAGGAAAATTCAGATGGCTTCATCAGTAGTAAGTTACACTACTAACCCAAAGTCAGGGCTTTCTAATCCAGCAGCTGCTCCAAAGGTAAAAGACAGAAAACCTTCTCAAGTGTGATTTATAGTCTCTGAAAACCTTGTAGATAGTTAGCTGTAAGTCAGTTCTGACTCAATGACAACGAATGAGTAAATACTTACTAATATTATCATTTGATAATAGGACAATTGATGCCTTTGAGCTGTGGTGCTGGAGAAGAGTTTTGAACATACCATTGACTGCTAGGTAGAACAAACAGGCTCTTCCTGGAAAGGGTGAAACCATGCTGCTCCTTGGAGGCAAGGATTCCGAAGTTCCATCGGACATACTTTGGGCATGTTACAAGGAGGAACCTGTCCTTGGAGAGGGACATTATGCTTGGGAGGGTTGAGGGACAGCGCAAGATAGGAAGGCCCTCGATGAGATGGATTGACTCAGAGGATGGGGTAATGAGGGGTGAGTGAGTGTGTCAGAGACAGTAAGCTGGGCTCAGGATAGAACAGGGTTCAGAGCTGTTGGTACATAGGGTCGCTACGAGTCACAGGTGACTTGAAGGCACATAACACCAACAAGCATTTTTCAAGAAAATAGAGCTGATAGAGCAAGTCTCCCTTCCTACTGAGGGCCAGAGAAGTGAAATATATATAGTGAAAGGCAGCCGTAATGTTATCAGAACTGACAAGTAAAAATACAAGATTCCAACTTCAACTTGAATTTTGAACACTTGACATGGAGTTATTTTAGTAGATCCAATGCAATATTTGTCATTGATCTGCAATACAAATGTAATGCTGAGTCTTGTGTTTTACTTGGCAAATCCCAGAGGAGGAAGGGGAATAAAGTGAGCTTTCAATTTACATCTAGAGGGAAAATGGTGATACATTAGCAGCAACATTCTATTCAACGTCTTTCTGGTTTTAAGTTTCCAGTAGGTTGAAGGCCAGACTCAGAGCTGTCTCTCTACAGCCTCTACTTCTCTGTGGTAGCAAATCAGGCAGTCCCTTCACTGCATTAATCCTCTCCCTCCCCCCATGAAACCAGAGCCCCATGCCTGCTGGTTATTAAGCTAGCCTGTCTCCCATCCCTTCTCTCTTCCCTAAAACACACTGACACACAAGCACACAAAGGCTTTGGCTAGACGTGGAGGTTAAGGGGGAGAAGGGGCAGGAAAGGATTGGAGTTTTATCAAAATAGGATCTGCAGAGATCCTCCCAGGCTAGCTAGAGTTGGGGGCTGCAAAACACCAGCTGGCCAAGGAGGGAGTGGTCCCTTGAGGGCAGAAGCTTTGCCAGGTGGTGGGGGTAGGGGTGGGAGAGAATCTTTCTCCCTTCTTTTACATAGTTCCACAATTTTTTTCCCCTTGCCTACCCAACTCCTCTTTTAAAGCTATTCTTTTCAAGCATCTTGTAGGAAGACCCTTTACACTAGAATATGTATTTGAAACTTCACTATTCACCTGGAGGCCTGGGGCCAGATTTGCATTGCCTTGGCAAGTTATATCACCAGGAAACCACGTTATCCTGACCCCCTGCTCTGGACACTAACACTCTAATTCTCTCTAAATGTTACATGATGAATCCTGTGTCTGATCATCAGATCAGCTAGTCATCATCTCATCTCAGAGTCTTAGAACTTGAGCAAGCAGTCTGTCATCTGACTTGCTGATTTAGAGGTTTTCCACGTTTTGCAGTCCCAGAAGCCTGTGGTCTAATCCATCTTTGCCTCCAAAGAGTACTCTGGCTGCACCCTTTCCAAAATGTATTTATTAATTTTTTTGACAGTCCATGGGATGTTCAGTACTCTTCTCCAGCACTGTAGCTTAAAGCATTAATTCTTCTGTCATCCTTATTCATTCTTGTCTGGCTCTCAGATGCATAGTAAGTAATTGGAAAGACCATGGACTAAATCAGATGTACCTTAGTTCTCAAACTGGCATCATTCGTTGCTCATCAATGATTTGGAGAGGTCCCTTTCCCAGTGCAATGAATAAGGAAGACTGAAGAATTATTCAGGCCTTTGAATTGTGTTGGTGGAGAGTATTGAATATGCCATAGACTGTCAAACACCCGAAACAATCTCTTGTTGTTGTTGTT
>NW_006399856.1:2670898-2671682 GCF_000299155.1 Elephantulus edwardii | reverse complement strand
TGATGCTACCGATTGGTCCAGTGGTGAGAATTTTTGTCTTCTTGACATTGAGCCTCAGTCCATACTGAAGGCTGCAGTCCTTGACCCTCTGAAAAAATGCTGAAAGAGGGCTCCTTCAGAGCCAGAATGAATGACTTTGATGCTTTGGACAGTTTGATGGAAGAGGCCAGCCCTTGGAAAGACATCATGCTTGGAAAAGTAAAGGTTAGCAAATGAGAGGAATAGCCTTGATCAGGCCCATTGAGAAGATGGTGCATGATTGAGCAGAGATCCATTCCACTGTATGATCATACCCAACAACAAGTGTCTATAGGCTAAACATTTCCCGGGTTTTGTTTCTTTAGAGAGCTCACTCTACAACATACAGCACATAGCCTAGCCACACTGAAGAGCCTTTTTCTTTCCACTTCTTACATCCCCCCCCACCCCATAACTCTTATCTACTTACCAATAAAGAGAAAGTGGTAAGAATAACTGATTTAAGAATAGCCTATATTGAGGTTTAGAAAGGCTTTCTAGGCATGATTATCAAAGGAAGAAATCAACAAGAAAAATGGATACATGTATAGATATTAATAACTTTTGTGAGTTTCAAAATATCATAACAAACATGTATGGAAAATATTTAACTAATGGCTTTTTTCCATAAAAAAAGATACAATAAGCATAAAGCAGTGGTAATTAAGCATATAAAATATAATATATACATCTTGGCTGAAAGCAGGGAATACCAGAAGAATGTCTATCTGTGTTTCATTGACTATGCAAAGGCATTTGACTGTGT
>NW_006399856.1:2631496-2669858 GCF_000299155.1 Elephantulus edwardii | reverse complement strand
GGCACATAACAACAACAACAACAAACGATTGTATAAAGCACAAAGAACATGTACAAAACACAATGTATATAAAAGATTATGTGTTAACCAATAAACAATTTTCAAATGTTATAGAGTTCTCACAGATCAATAATATAGAGGAACAATCTTAACTAATGAAGTAATTTAAATGGCAAATAGATACATACAGAAAAATATGTCAACTTTAGGGTTAATAAAAGAGATTCAAAATGAGACAATAACGAGATCTCATTGTCATGTGTCAAAGAGAATGATAAAGCTTTTTTGCAAAAATGACACGATTGACAAGAATGTAGAGAAATTGGTACTTTCAGACTCTGTAAATTGTAGTGATAAAATTGACAAGTTTTGGAAGAGTAATGAGACAACAGGAACACAATCTTAAAAGTCATCTGAACTTCTGATTCAATCATTGCACTTGTAGGAATTTTTCCTAGAAAGTAGTTATGTTCATGCCAAGATTTATCTGTGCGGGTGTTCATCACAATATAGTTTATGATAAGATAAAATTTGAAATGGTCTTAAGTGTAGCAATTGTTTTAATGACTTATGAGACATTAACCCCTGTAATACTGTGCAGTCATATTAACCTCAATCCGTAAACAGTGGCTTTTATTTAAGCAATTCTCAGTGGGTTTCTTGGTGCAGGAAGGTAGAATTCTAGGTCTTCCATCCATAATGGGTGCTGTTCTTTTTGCATACTTCTTGTTGTAAGGTGCCATCAAATCAAGTATGACTCACAGTGAACTATCTTTTTTTATTATTATTAAATTTTATTAGTTTTAATGAACATTTACAGAGATTTTGGATTTTCATTCATTCATTGTTGCACTGTTTTCTCCACCCTCCTCCCTAGTTCGTTTTTCTTCCCCCCCCATGTCTGTTTTAATTGTCCAATTGCCACAGTGCTTGTCAAAGCCAGTTCTGATTAATCTCCTTTGTCAGTGTGTCCTTTGCCATTCCCTATCACTCCTGCCTGAGAGAGACTTCACCCTGATTCATAAGGAAAAGGGGATGGTGTATTCTCTTAGCTACTTCCTGCTGAAAAGGGACGCTGTGGGTTTCAGGGTGAATGTCTTCTCTCACTACTCTAAAGGGCCCTCTTGGCAGTAGGAAACACATAGACTATTATGGAGATTGCACATAGACTATTATGGAGATTGCTTTTGGAATTTAGATGCACTGTTATCAATTGTGCTTAGCCGTACATGTTCATATCCTTGAAGATGTATCATGGGGGTGTTGCAACCTAGAAGACACAAATTTAACTAACAAGTTAAAAGTGCATGAGTCAAAAATGGAAAAGCAATAATATTCTGAGTAGAGGTTCTAATAGTGGCACAAATCAAGTTACAGAGGTAAGGTGGTTCCATTGCCATCCTTACTCTAACTTAATTCTTATTTTTTAATTTAAATTTGTTATTAATTTCAGTGAAAATTTACAGAGGCTTTGGATTTCCATCCATTCATTGTTGTAGATTTGTTCCCTCCCAAGGCTCCCCCCCCCACCAGATATTACCCTCTTGGAGAAGTAAAAGAAAAGATTCTTTCATTATTTTACAAACCCTCCCCCAGGTCCACTCCACCATGTAGCCATCGCTCTAGACTCCTGTCATGACCGAAATACCTAATCACATATCTCTTTTAAACAGTTTTCTCCCTTCTCTGTTTCAGAGCAGCATACATTATTGAACCCATCTTACTCAGTCTCTCCCCAACCCCAAGGACAGTCCCATTCTACAACAGTGGCACCATGCAATATTTATCCCTTTGTGACTGGGACATTTCACTCAGCATAATGTTCTCCAGAGTCAACCATTTTGAGTAATATTGCATGAGTTCCTTGTTTTTTAATGCAGCATAGTATTCCATTGTGCGAATATACCACAGCTTCTCTATCCATTCGTTTGTTGATGGGCACTTAGGTTGTTTCCAACTCCTTGCTACACCCTCAGCGTTCCTGACCTGCTTGAGCACATTGCTCCAGCCACTGTGTCATTTCAGCTGGTTTAGCTTTCCTCGCTTTCACCAACCACCCACCTTTCCAAGCATCATGTCCTACTCCAAGTAATAGCCTCTGCTAGCAACTAGCCCAAAGTATGTGAAGTGAAATTTTGTCACCTTTAATATACAAAATATCTTTTACATACTAGGTCTTTGTCATTTTTACACACTGTATCTTTAAAAAAAGATACAGTTTAGATCAAAGTTACATAGTAAAAATAGCTTGATGATCAGTTTTGGAGACTATTTAGTGAATTGACAGATACATCCTGCTTGCTTCTGTAGATCTACTCTCCATCTTTCTCTGCCCTGGACAACTGATCTATGTAGACCTTATAAATGGATTCCATGTGCTGTGACTTCCAGTTGAGTACAGCCAATAGAAAGACTCAATAGAATATCAAGAGTGAGGAAAGAGGAGAAAGGAGATTGATTTTTCTCAGAAACTCTCCTATGAGACCACTGACAATTTAAAAAAATACACAACTTTTTATTGTCATTCAGATGAATGTTTGTAGAGCAGATTGGGTTTTCATTCAACAAATAATACATTTTCTTTCATAAACATTGATTGCAAGCTCGCCCTGTATATTAGCACTCTTCCTATTTCCTCTCTGTTGATCATTTTCATCCATCCTTTCCTATTCATTCTTGCTTTCTGAGCTTCATCTCTGGGCAAAAGTTACATTTAAAAAAAAATCATATTGTTGGTTGTTCTAAAGAATAGGCAGCTTTCTAATGTTACTACTTTTCACAATATAGTTCTATCTATTGCTTGGCTGAAAGCTGATCTTCAAGCTTGAGGGATGACTAAGGGTCATAGTTTTATAGGGCACTAGAAAGACTTGTGAATAGTCTGCAGTGAACGCACATAGGCATTTGTGTTCGTCTTCTGTATCTTATTTCTCGAAGAGACTTAACCTACCAGCAGGATTGCTGGAACAAATGATATTTTTATTTCCAACTTTTTAAAGAAGTACATACTCTTTTTCCACAATGATTGTATCATTTTGTAGTGCTGTTATCAGTGTATGAGAGTGTCAATCTCTTTCCACACAAGCCAGTGTGTACTATTTTCCATCTTATTGAACTTTGGTATTATTACTATGGTTTATATCTGAATCTCTTAAGTGACTAAATATCTCTGAACAAGACAGATTGATATCATGGCTAAAATAATGGTTCAAACAGCAATGATTGTGAGGATGACTCAGGACAAGGTATTGTTTTGTTCTACTGTACTATAAGTACACTATAAGTACACTCACTATAAGTGAGTACAGATGGCTTAGTGGCAAAGAGTTGTGCTGCTGACCCAAAGGCACACAGTTTGAATCCACTAGCTGTTATACAGCAGAAAGATGGGCGGTCTTCTCCCTTGCAATTTATTGTCTCTGAAAACCTGCTGAAGGTCAGTCACCTATGGGTTGGTTTTGTTTTGATGGTACATAACAACAAAATCACAACAACAATAGCTAAACACTGTGAGCATTTCTTCAGGTGATATTTTGGCAACCTGAATGTCCTAGTATCTCTTCATGTCCTCTGTCCAATTTTTAAACTGAATTGTTTGCCTTTTTGATGAAGTATTGAGGTTTTTAAATAAGTTTTAGAAGTTAGTCCCTTGTCATATATGTTCTTGACAAATATTTTTCCTAGTATGTAGGTTATCTTTAAAGAAGTATTATTTTATTCACAGAAAGATTTAATTTTTAGGAAGAGTGCTTGTCTAGTTTATATTTTGCTTTTCATGCTTTAAAAAACTATTTATCAATCAAGTTATGCCTCAAAGTAGGGTCTGTAAGACTGCCCTTGTTCTTTTCCTCGGTGATCTTCATAGTTTTATATTTTACATTACATTTCTTAGTTTTATGTTTGCTTCTTATTAAGTCAATATTTGTATGTGCTGTAAGATATGAATCTTGTTTAGTTTTTCTGCAAATAGGTAACTAGTTTTGTCAACTCTGTTTATTAAAGAGATTGTCTCTTCCCTATTTAATGAATATTAGTCCTTTGTCAAAGATCAGCTTTCGTAAGTTGATGAATTTACTTCTGCATACTCAGTTATGCTCCATTGCTCTATGTGTCTGTCCTTGCACTAATATCAGGGTGCTTTGACTACAGTGACAGCTCGGAATTATTTGAGATCAGGAAGTGTGAGGCTTCCCACTTTCTTCATCTTCAGTAGTATTTTGCTTATCCATGGAACTCATCATCATTTGAGGGCCTAATAGCTTTCAAACAAAAATGGACTTTAAAGGAGCCAATTATACCTGCACCTCTCCCTTCAGATTTTCATAGCTGCTCTTCCTTTCATTCTTTTGGAACTAATGGTTGCAACAGCTCAGGTTCCTGTCCTTTCATTTATGTTCTTCTAACCTGAGGTGACTATGTTATTTATTGGCATTTTTAAAACTGAAAGAGTATCTTAAAATAATTAATTTAAATGTACTTATTGATAAAAAATGGATTTTATTGCATTTGTGAAGCTATGAAATATTTCTAGTCAATGACTGCCTTAGAAATAGTTATTTCTAAGCAATTATAATCTTCTTCTTCCCAGAGTCAGGCACAGTTTATCATGATCCACACAATCAAAAACCTTTTCATAATCAACGAAACACAGATAGACATTCCTCTGGTACTCCTTGCTTTCAGCCAAGAACCATGTAACATTAGCTATGATATCCCTAGTACCATGACTCCTTCTAAAACCAGGATGCACTTCTGGCATTCTCTGTTGATGTACTGTTCAGTCGTTTTTGAAACAGTACATATATATGTTAAATTAAAAGGGTAAAAGCTTATTTAAGCAATTGTTAAAAATTACATAAGCAGATTAATTACTAATATGACTTATGGTGACCCTATGAACAATAAATCAAAACATTACCCTATCCAGCTCATCCGTATATTATCCAATATGCTTGAACCCATAGTTACAGTCACAGTCAGTCTGTCTTATTAAGGATCTTACTTGCTTTCTCTAAAACTCTACCTTCCCCAGCATAATATCTTTTTCCAACGATGGGCTCCTCCAGACAACATGCTTAAAGTACGTGAGATGAAGTTTCACCATGCTCACCCCTAAGGAGACCCTGGTTGCATTTCCTCCAAGACAGATTTGTTTGTTCCTTTGGCAGTCCACAGGATCCTCAGTACTCTTCTCCAACACCACAATTCAAAGGCATCAGTTCTTCTTTGGTCTTCTTTATTCATGGTCCAACTTTCACATGCACATGCCACAGTTGAAGATATCATGCTGTGAATCAGGTGCACCTTTGTCTTGAAACTGACATGCTTCCTCTTCAGCACTTTGGAGAGGTCCTTGACAACAGATTTTCCGAATGCTTTGATTTCTTGATTGCAGCTACTATGGAGCTGACTGTGACCCCAGTTAAAATGAAATTGTTGACAATTTCAGTTTTTTCTCCGTCTATCATGATGTTGCCTATTGTTTTAGTGCTGAGAATTTTTGCTTTCTTGATGTTGAGGTGTAATTGAAGTCTTGAATCTTTGATCTTCTTTAGTAATTGCTTGAAGTTTTCTTCACTCACTGCAACAAAGTTTTCATCTGTGTAACAGAGGTTATTGATGAGTTTTCCTCCAATCTTGTCACCACAATCTTCTTCCTATAGTTCAGCTTATTAAATAATTTTATCAGCATATAGATTGAAAAGGATAGCACAGCACAATAGCAGTTAAACATCCACCAAAGGGTTTTCTGAGTATTTTGTTGTCAGTTGCTGTGGAATGAGCACCAAACAAATGATGACTGAGTGCACAACAACACATCCAGTCCCGCACCATTCCATGATATGTTGCTGATTAGACTGCTATAATCCATAGGATTTTCTTTAGTTGATTTTCAAAAATAGATCTCTAAGACTTTCTTCCTCATCCTTCTTAATCTGAAAATTCTAATAAAATGTGTTCAGCATCTTAGCAATACACAGATCTCCACTGACAAATGAGTGGTAACTGCACTTGAAATGGATTGGCTTGCAACTGAGCACAGGTCTACATGGAAGAGGGTAAATGTACCAATCAACCACCGCTGAACCCTTTAGATGTGAAATCCATTGATTTTCCGAGGCTCTAAATCTTTCTGAAGGGAGATAACTGCCCATCTTTTTCTTGAGAAATGACTATTAAGTTTGAACTACTGATCTTTCAGTTAGCAGCTTACTAAGTTACACATTATACCAGCAGAGCTCCTGGTCAGAAATAATGTGAAAGCAGAGGAAAGCAGAGAGGCCAGTTAGCACAAAAGACACATGATGGAAAGCTAGGCCTGGCTACTGTTAGGACAAGAGGGTTCTGCCTCATGTTAAAGAGAAACTCATAGAAGAAATCAGCCAGTAGTCAGCAGGTACAAGGTCCTGTGGGCAGGGTTAGTGGAAATGTATAAGAATGGTAACTATGGTAATAGAAGTTAAAAAGTGGAACATCAAGGCATTGCAATTGAATAGAAACCTGCTTGCTCATAACTGACCATCCTGAGTTTTTGGAGACAGTAAATTGCACAGGAAGCAGTCCCAGAGGTGCGTGGTTCAAATCCACCAGATGCTGTGCTGGAGAAGGAGGGGCAATCTCCTCCTGTACCAGTCAGATCCAATTTGATGTTATACACACAAAAAGTAATAAAATAAAAAAAAGTTTAAAAAATTTCACAGGAAGAGATTGCTCATTTTTCTCCTGTGGAGGTGCTGATGGGTTCAAATCAGCAGAGAGGAAGTGTTTTTGGGTTAGCAACACAACTCTGTATGGACCATACTACCAAAACCTCACACTATAAAAGTTAGGGGTGTTCTTACTGTACTTGCATACGGACACATGAATATAATGGTGCATTACTCTAAAAACTAAAGCTCTGGTGGCCTAGTGGCAAGAAACTGTACTGCAATCCCCAAGGCATGAGGTTCAACTTCACCAGCTGAATCGGGGGAGAAGGATGGGCAGTCTCCTCCAGTGTGGTTAACTGCCTCTGAAAACCCATTGATGGGTCAGCTATGGGTTGGTTCCAACTTGATGGTACGCAACAACAACAACAGCGACAACAGATAAAGTGAGAAAAAGAGGTGACTTGTTCTTAGAACATGAATTCATCTTCTTTTGTATGAAAAATGTCCACCTAGGTCTAGTTTAGGAAGAATAACGTGATATGAGAGGTAAGGAGACAAGATGCTCGTGCACTTACTGCACGTGCACACACAGACATGTGCAATTAGAGATGTAGTTTGTTCTGTATTTTTAAAAGTGAAGAGAAAAATCAATATAGGTACTTTTTGGAATGCAAAATTGTTTTGGGCTTCTGGGAGGAGAGGTGATGAGAAAAATATAATTTTCAGGAGGCTTGGAAGTAGGAGGTGGGAAAAATAAAGGTCCAGGTGCCGGCAAGATAGAGGCCTGAAATCCTGTGGCAGGAGAGCAAAGAGGCTGGTTGAGCACAGGGTGGAAGATCAGACATGCCGAGGCTTGGAAAAGAGGCAGAGGCCTCTGGTTAAAGAGGCACCCACAGGAAAAGTGAGTCAGTGGCCAACAGGTGCGGGAACCTGTTGGAAGCGGTAGTGCAAATGTGTCTGATCACTAACCATAGATCTAGAAGGCAGGTTATTTTTATTTTACTTGCACATGGGCAGAGGGAGAAGGTAAAGAATGAAAAGCAGGCAAACAAGTGGATGTAGAGACTATGAAATCAGGGTTCTGTAGCAAAGAGAATTATTCCCCTTTCTCCCTGATAGTGGTAGCATCACAAGACCCAAGGACCACTGCATGAGAAATGGTACCAATGACCCCATTTCACCAAAACTCAGCCACTGAGTGATGAAAGAGAAACGGAGGCAAAGAATCACTTGCACGAATGGAACATAGCTGACCCTTCCATGTCTGCCATTGGAGGATTTGAAAGGTGCTTTTTCAGAGCCACAGAGCAGCAAGGCAAGTTGAAGCTGCAGCTGCCTCACCAATGGAGAAGGCAGTGGAAAGAATCCAGAAATAGAGCTGGAAGATCCAGTTCCAGCAGGAGAAACATGAAGGAGACAGATGAAGTGGGGAGTGAAAATCCCTGGGGGAGTTGTGTTGGCTCGAGGCCAGGGATGGTTGTGGAAAATGGCTGTTGGTGCCAGGAGAAGAACGAATTGAGTGAGAGGCCGCGGGAGTGTGGGAGGGAGAGGGCACAGGGCAGGCCCCGAAGCAATCAGAGACATATACAGAGTGAGAGATGATGACAATCCCAGCTGTCCAGAACCAGTTTTGTTGATTTTGTGCTGCTGGCCGGGTGAGGGTCTGCTTGGGAGCTGAGAGAGTGGCAGGGGGAGATGGAGGATACTGGTGACTGGTTGGGGGTCAGGACATTGGCTGTCAGGTGCCCATATGAATGATAGCACTCAACATGTGCTCGCCAAGAGAGAAATTCTTTTTCCTCTTTCTTTTCAGTTTTCAGAGTGCTTACCCTGGCATAGATTGTGAGAAAAGATGAGACTCCCTAAAGGGAGCATGTCATCCTGGGTGCAGTGGGCAAAGGGCCCTGCTGGAGGGCCTCCCTGAAGAGTGCTTTGTCTTTGTCATGACCTTGGAAAGTCCCAGGACTGCTGGAGGATGAGACAGGGCTTCTTTGGCCAGAGCAGATTGGTGACTTGAAGTTTCTTTGATTCTCAAAGGCCTTCTCACCCTCCTGACCTTGCTCTCTCACCCACTTCTCTTGGTGGCATTGGTATGGGACGCCCAAGAGAAGGTACTTCATAAAACAGGATGGACCTGGGGAAGCTGGATGGGGAAATAAGGCCAAGCTGTGAGCTTTGCTCTTAAACCTCTTTCTTGTTGTCCAAGGACTCAGCATGGAGACAGGGTGGAGAGAAGGAAAGAAACATGTCTTTAAAATAAGGATGGACTCAATATTTCGTCTTTACTTTTATAACTAGCTGTTTACAAGTCCTCTAAATTAGTTCTTAGTGACAAGAAATTATCCAATAATTACTTTTTTAGGTTTCATTGTTTTCTAGACTACAGTTAGGGAGCTCTGGTGGCATGGGCAGTAGTAAATTGCTCTGCTTAAAGGCCTCACTGGCAGTTCTAATCCGTCCAAAATGCCAATGTATAAAGGTGGGCAATCTCCTCTTGCGTGATTTACAGCTTTGGAAACCCAGTGAAGGTCAGCTAAGAGTAAATTACAACTCAACAGCAGATAGATTAGATGATGGATAGATAGGGAGGGAGGGAGGGAGGGAGAGAGAGAGAGAGAGAGAGAGACATGAATGGATAGAAGGATGGATGGACGGATGGATGGATAAATAAAAGAGAGAGACAGAAAGAGAGATAGAGACGGATGGATTGAAAGATGGATAGACAGATGGCTGGCTGGATAGATGGATAGAAAATGAGAGAGAGAAGGAAACAAATCACCCCTCAGGATCACGTTCCATTTGATAGGAATTCATTTTTTCTTTTGGTCTTTGTAGAGCATGATATTTCTTCATGGAAGAATCCAGTAATGAACAAGAGACAACCTCCCTAGACTCACTAAAGGTACATTTTAGGGAATGACAAACTGCTCAAATGACCCTAAAAAGATGTATATAAATACAGAAAGAGGTACAATCAAGATTTTTCTTTGTTTTTTAAACCAGATTTATTGACATGTAATTTACATAGCAAGCCATTAATTTCAAGTGTGCAATTTAGTTAAGCTTTTAGTACATCTACAGAGTTGTATATCATCAAAATCTTAAAGCATTTTTATTGTCACAAAAAGAAATCCCATACTTCCAAGTCATCACCCCTAATCTTAACATGATCACCAGCTCGAAGCAGCCACAGATTTCCTTTCACTGTTTCCTAATCCAACAGTCAGTTCAACCCAGAACATATATTTGCCTTATGCTTTATTGTCCTTCTAAGACAGCCCCTCCTCATAGTGAGTCTATGGACAGCAGAACAAGACACTGCTCGACCCTTTAGGTCCTCACAGTCTTTGCTATTTCCTGTCATTGCAGCCACACTGTGTCAGTCCATTTTGCTGAGGACCTTTCTTTTCTTCATTGGCTCTCACCCTACCAAGCACCAGGTCTTTCTCCAGGGACTAGCCTCTCCTGATAACATATACACAGGATGTGTCTGAGCTCATGAAACACTTTCATTTATACACTCTAATTTTTATTTTTCTCATCAAATCATTCAAGGAAGCAGAGCAGGCCTTTTTCGCCCTGTACTGTTTGCTTGGCTCCACGGTCAACACTCTCGGCACCAGTAGCCAGGAAATTAAAAGGTATATTGCCATGGGAAAGTCTGCTGTTAGGGAGCTCTCCAAAGTACTGAAGAGCAATGGTGTTTCTCTGGAGACTAAGGTGTGTCTGATACAGGCCATGTTCTTTGCTATCATTTGTTATGCATCAGAGAGTTGGACAATGACTACGGAGGATAGAAGGAGAATTGATGCCTTTGAGCTGTGGTGCTGGAGAAGAGTATTGAGGGTACCATGGACTTCTAGGAAAACAAACAGATTCATCCTGAAAAGGGTTAAACCGGGTGGCTCCTTGGAGGCAAGGATTCTGAGGCTCTGTCTAACATACTTTGGGAGGGACTGGTCCTTGGAGAGGAACACCATACTTGGTAGGGTGGAGGGACAGCACAGGAGGGGAAAGCCCTCTATGAGGTGGATTGATTCAGTGACTGGGATAATAAGTATGGGAATGTCAGAGACAGTGCAATTGGCATAGGACAGAGCAAAGTTTAGGGCTGTTGTACATAGGGTCGCAATGAGTTGCGACTCAACAGCACATAACAACAACAACAACAACAACTCTTTAGTTCACCTCTTGCTAAATGCCAAAAGGTCATCTTCCTGGAAAAGTGAAGTAAGACAGCATTCGATGAAAGAAGAACACGGAAGTTTGTGAGTATGATTACCATCTGTCACCAAAATTTATGAAGATAAAAGCAAAAAAAGTAAGATGATGAAAAAATAAGAAAAGGCTTAAACTGTACGCCTCCAGAGTGGTGTGAGATTTATGAGCTACTGGAATGCATTGCCAAAAGTGGCTGCAGGATCTCTTTTTCTAGGGATTAAAAAAGGAAAACAAAACAAAACAAAATGCATGGCAGAAAGTTCACAGAGATTTCTTTTAGAGCAGTTGCCTTGAGAGGCAGGGGCGTGGATTACATGGCTGTCCGTAGTCTCTCCCAGTAGTGAGAGACTGATGGCAGGTGGCCAGATCTTGTCATCAAAGCTTACATAAAATTATTCCTAGCCTTCAAAAGCAGTCTTGTTTATTTGTGATCCATCTGTCTGTAAAGTGGGCTTCTCTACTCCATCAGTTGTGGACAAAACCCTTGTACAAGGTCTTTTCAAGAGCATAATGGTGAACACATCATTCTGGTCCTTCAGCTTTTATTTGCACAGAAGAGTGCTCTGGTTATCCATAACCATGTAACTGTTTTAACACTTATTGAGAAAAGACAACAGTTTATTCCTATTAACCATAACTGTATGTTGAAGAGTGCTCTGGTTATCTATAACCGTGTAACAAACACACTGTTTTAACACTTGTTGATTGAGAAAAGACAAGAATGTATTCCCATTAACCATAGCTGTGTGTTGACTGGCTTCTTTTGGCCAGCTCTCCTTTGGGCTCCTATACAATTGCAGTCAGTTAGACGTTAGCTGGGGGCTGCAATTCTTCGAAGGCTCTTGTGAACTCGTGGTCTGAAGTGTCTTACTCACATGGCTCACAGCTGATGCTCATCTCAAGTACTATGGTTACGGTTGAGTCCTACAAAAAGATATGCTCCAATTCTGACTCCGAGTACCTGTGAACATGACCTTATTTGGGAATGACGTCTTTGAAGATGTCAGTTATGATAACTTGAAATGATATTGAAGTCTTTGAAGATATCAGTTAGGCGAACATGAAGTCATACTGAAACATTTGCTGCTGTTAGGTGCCATTGAGTCATCTACAGCTCATAGTGATCTAGTGAGCCACAGTTTGAAACCTTGCCCTCTTCTGCTCCTTCTTCGCAATCTCCTCCATCTTCAAGTTGATTGTTTTAATCAGTGTGCAAATCCTTCTTGTCAAGGATCTTCTCTTTATCTTACCCTCTGCTTTTCCAAATATAAAAACTTTTACAAGCTCATAGAGCAATTAAAAATACCCTGGATAGGGCCAGGTGAACCTTAGTCTTGAAACTGGCATCCTTACATTTTAGCACTTTGAAGAGGTTCCTGACAGTAAATTTGCTCACTGAAACATGACCTTTGGTTTCTGACTGCTGCTTCCATGAGTCCTGAGGGTAGGTCCAAGTAAAATGAAATTCTTGGCAACTTCAAATTTTCTCCCTCTATCAGGATACTCTGGGCATGTTGCAAGGAGGGGCTGGTCCTTGGAGAGGACACATTGCTTGGAAGGGTGGAGGGATGGAGAAAGAGAGGAAGACCCTCGATGGGATGCATTGATGCCGTGACTAGGGTAAAGAGAATGGTGTGTCAGAGACAATAAAGTAGGCACAGTATAGAGTAGGTTTCAGGGTTGTTGTACGTATATATGGTCATTATGAGTTGCAAGCAACTCAACGGCACATAACAACAACAACAAATCATAATGTTGCCTATTGGTTCATTTGTGAGGTCTTTTGTTTTCTTGATGTTGGGTTGTAATCCATCCTGAAGGCTGTGATCTTTGATACTCTTCAGTGCTCCAAGTCTCCTTCATTTTCTTTAAAATACTAGTTATTGATAAGTGTGATGAAAGAAGTGAGATGACTCCTAATCCAATCTGAATGATGTAAGAAAAAGAGAAGAGAAGAGAAGAGAAGAGAAGAGAAGAGAAGAGAAGAGAAGAGAAGAGAAGAGATGCAAAGTGGAAGAAGGAAACGAAATGTGACAAAGGAGTTAAGTTGCAGTGACAAGTCAGGAACACACGGCACTTCCAGAAGCCTGGGCACACAAGAAAAGATCTCCTAGAGCCTCCAGGGAAAACATGGCCTTGTCAATGCTTTGAATTCAGACTTCCAAAATGATGAAATGGTACAGAAATTTACTGTTTCACAGTCCTGGATGCTAGGACTCTGAGTTAAGGATGCGTCAGTGTTGAAACCCTATGAGGCAGGGCTACCTTGTCTTATATTGCATTGGGAAAATCTGCTGCCAGAGGCTTCTCCAGAAGAGCAATGATACCAGTCTGGAGACTAAGGTGTGCCTGATCCAGGCCATGGTCTTTGCATTTACTTGCTATGTATCAGAAAGCTGGACAATGAGTAGGGATGATAGGACAGTTGATGCCTTTGAGCTATGGTGCTGGAGAGGAGTATTGAATATATATCATGGACTTCTAGGAGAACAAAGAGATTCATCCCAGAGAGGGTGAGGCCAGGCTGCTCCTTGTAGGCAAGGATCCTGGGGCCTCGTCTGACATACTTTGGACATGTTGCAAGATGGAACCAGTCCTTGGAGAGGGGTGTCATGCTTGTGAGGGTAAAGGCATAGTGCAAGAGAGGAAGACCCTCAATGAGATGAATTGACTCAGTAACTGGGGTTGGCTCAGGATAGGGTAGTTTTCAGAGGTGTTATATATAGGGTCGCTCTGGGTTGCAGGTTTGCTCTGCCCAGGGTTGCTATGACCTGGTTACCAGAGAGAGCATGGTGCTGTGTGCACGGGTGTTGTGGCAGTTTTTGGATGCAAAGGACTACTCTGCCTTTAGGAGCCAGGCAAGCCAGGCTTGGCCTAGGGTTGAAGGCAGCAGGGGCTTCAAGCCCAAAAAGAAAAGTGGGAAGAGAAGGCGGCCATGTTCTTCCAGGTTTGCTCCACCCAGGGTTGCTATGACCTGGTTACCAGAGAGATCACGGTGCTGTGTGCACGAGTGTTGTGGCAGTTGTTGGATGTGAAGGACTACACTGCCTCCAGGAGCCAGGAAAGCCAGGCTTGGCCTAGGGTTTAAGGCAGCTTTTACTGTTTCTGTTCAGACACTCCTCTAGGTCATATAGCCCTGGTGTACAAGTTGCCGTACCGCAGTCACTTGTGGTTGCTGTGAGGCTGAACACTGTGACACTGTGTTAATGGTTGGCTACCCAATGTGGACAGAGAGTGGGGTGGAGCTCCCTGATTAAAATAAGCTTGGAAGGAGGAGTGGCATCCACTTCCGTAATAGCTTGCCTCTGGAAACCCTATGAACCTGGAGAGAGGATGAAAGGCACCCAAGCGTCAAAGACTCTCCTTCATAGGGTCGCTATGAGTCGCCTGCGGCTTGATGGCACTTAACAACAACAACAACAATTGGCTTGCAAGTGACTTGATGGCACATAACAACAACAACAACGACAACAAATCACTAAAAGTATGAATTAATTAGACAGCAATGAGTTTATATGTCACTCTATTTGTGGTGGTGGGAGTGAGTATGTCAGAGACAGTGAGGTTAGCACAAGATAGAGAAGGGTTTAGGGCTCTTGTACATAGGATCGTTATGAGTCGCAAGCAACTCAACGGCACATAACAACAACAACAACAACTATTTGTGGTACTTTGTTACAATAACCTAAAGGCACTAATAGAGGTTGTCAAATGAACTTCCTTCACATGTTCTCTCTGGGTTACTTGGGCTTTTCAGATAATAATGGTTGTGCTATCTGCATAATTCACTTTGGCGTTACGTACATTACTTTGACGGGGGCACCTGGAAGATGGGGCTTGTCTGAGTTCCTCTCCAGCTTTGTGTTGTCACAGAACCTCTTTACCTGGTTTCTCCAGTATGGTAGCCAGATCTTTTACATGTCAGTTGAGCGTTCCAAGAGACCAAAGCAGAAGCTACTAATCTTTTGAAAGGACTAGGCCTGAAATGGCATTGTGCCACTTCTGCTACTTTGTGTGTGTCAGAGCAATCACTGATTATCCCAAGTTCAAGGGGAGAGAAGATAAATAGCATTGTAGATGGGAAGAGTAACAATTAATTTGTGACTATCTTCAATCCTTCATGAAAAGGATGCAAAGAATGAATAGAAATAAAGGGTGAATTTGCAAAAATATATAAAAGGTACAGAAGTATTGAATTAATCTAGACCGAAATTAAGAAGTCATGGAATAGTTAAATGCACTTGAGTTAGGTGGATGAGTTACATCTCTGGATCACTCCTTAGTCAATCTATTTATTTAATAGACATGTATTATCCCTATACTAAGTGCTGAGCACCAGTACCATAAAGATAAATACATTATAATCCCTACATTAAAAAACCCCCTACATTTTAGATGTTCCAACTCTGATAAATCTGTATATAAAATGATCGCTCAAATGAGAAAAAAAGGTAATTTATTATGTAAACTTTACTCTCAGCCTAAGGTATTAGAGTTGATTTCCAAAGACTTTACTAGAAACAAATAACACTGAGGAGAGATGATAATGTTGGCCCAGGATTCCTGAAGGGCAAAAAGGAAAGAAATATCTATCATTATTAATAAAAATAGATTATATGGGAAGAATGGTCAAATTAAGTAGATTTCTCTAGAGAGATTCCTGCTGGTGGGTGTATATATGCGTTTATAGAACATTGCTTGGAACAAATGGGGTATTTTTGGGTCCTTTGGGTTCAGCTGAAATCGCTCAGAGGCCTTGAAAAAATAGTGGCTATAAGTCATGTTTCTGGACCAAGACTTTTTTTTACAGATCTAAAAGGAATTCCCAGTGGAGATATGAGAGTGCTGGCTTTAGAAATAAATGCTGCCTTTCTGTTTCTCAATATGCAGACTATCAGCAAACTCACTGCCACTGAGTTCACTCCAAATCACAGTGACCTTCTGCTGGGTTTCGGAGGCTGTGAATTGTAACCAGAGGAGATTTGCCCATCTTTCTCCTGGGGAGCAGTTGGTGGATTAAAACAATGCACTTACAATATGACCAATGAGAATGTGTACTTCTGAATAAAAGAGAAGAGACAAGGTGGCAGGCAGAGATAGAAGCAATCAAAGATGGAAACAGTGACACAGAAGTCAAAGGAAATGAAGGAGAGGCAAGGAATTTATCCAAGCTGAGATTAAAAACCAAACCAAAACAGTGGTCCTCTCATCGATTATAATTTATGGGGACCCCGTGTGTGTCATAATACATTTGTGCTCCATAGGGCATCAAGGGCTGATGCTTGTTGATAGATGACCAAGTCCTTCTTCCAAAGTTCTCCTGCTGGATTTAGACTTCCAACGTTTGAGTTGTCAGTTGAAAAAAAATCCTACATCTTCTGACTATTTTATTAAAAAAAATTTTTTTTTAGTTTTTTTCATCTTCTATTTTTTAAAATAATAGAATCAGTATGTTTCAGTAAGAGAAGTTAAAGACCAGAGCATGCTGGACCTCATAGAACACTCTCAGAGGAATAGTGCATGGCCCTTGTCAGGTGGGGAGGAAATGAGAACTCCATTCTAAGTATTCCTAGTCTTTGCTTGTCTTGGTTTTCAGGTTGAATTCAGGATGAGGATCAGGGACAAATACCAATTGAAATGCTTTTCTTCCTTCCCTCTCTAATGCATCTTCTTCCCAGCCTTCTCACCATTTGTCAAACATTGATCTCATTACACATTTCTCTCAATTACTTTTAGAAACGTATTCATGATTGCAGGAACAAGTGTGTTCCTTGGTTTTTTTTTACTTCAGTCTTTCAAGCTGACTTTATTTAGCTTCCAGTTCTCGGTGCCCCTTCACCACCTGAAATGCATCCCTTCCTTTTCTTTTTGGTGTTCTTGTTGTTATGTGCCGTCAAGTCTCTTGCGACTAGACAGTCTTTAATCTCTTCCAGCACCATGCGATTTCTTGGATTACTGAGGAAGAGTTTCAATCTTGTCATGGATGGAATTATGCTTCCCACCCCAAGTATGTTGAACTCCTCATCTTGGTACCTGTGGGTGTGACATTGTTTGGATTGGTTTTTGAAGGTTACTAACAGTTACCATGAGGTTGTACTGGACTATGGTGGATCGTCCTAATCAAATCAGAGGGATGTCCTCAGAGAGAGGAGAAAAGGCAGAAAAAGACACACAGAGGAAAGTGAACCATGAGAAGAAAATACAGAAATGTAGTTATGCTGAAGTTGCCAACTAAGAAGTATTGGGGGCTACCAGACCCTGGGAGAGACAACGAAGGATCTTCCCCTAGAGTCTTCAGAATGGGCGTTTTGCTGCTGACCCTCTGAATTAAAACAGTTAGTCTTCAGAAGCATGAGACAGTGAATTTCTATTGAGTTAGGCCATCCAATTTTAGCACTTTCTGATGATAGCTTATCTATCAATCTATTTAAAAATATTCATTTACTGAATTGTCTTTAATTTGTTGATCAATCACATTTATCAAGCACCTACTTTTTGTCAATCATACAAATATAGATTTCAGACCCATTTTCTATGCTCAAGCATTTGGAATGTGAAAGAATTCTCAATTTCTGTAGTTTTCACACTATAGCAAAATCACATTCTACATTGCTAGTTGTAGTCTTTGAACATTTTCTTTCTACATTTTTTTTAATCTGTAAATTTTATTTTTCAAGTTAAGTTTCACTTAAATTGCAACTCGCTTTATCTCCTAAACATCTTTGCTTTATTTTCCTAAGAGGTCTAACATATTAAACATAAAGGCTTTCTTGTGATTTCAGGGCACCTTCACATAGTAGACTAGTAGCAATAAGTATGTTAAAGGCTATTGAAAGGGAAAGGACATTGACCCCAAGATGTGGTATCATAAAATGAAACAAATGACTTTATCTGACTTTTGTTTTTGTTATTAGATGCTGGTGTTTTGTTGTTGTTGTTGTTGTTGTTGTTGGTTTCCTTGTTGTGTACCATCCAGTTGGATCCGGCTGGCACAAGAGGAGATTGCCCATCCTTCTCCAGCGGAGCATCTGGTGAATTCAAACCTCACACCTTCATGATTGCAGCACAGCTTCTTGCCACTAGGACACCAGAGCTCCCTTTGTTAGATGCTTTTGAGTCAAGTATAACTCATGGCAGCCCTGAACCCTGAACAGCCAACCTGAATCCTGCCCTATCCTGTGCTGTCCTCATTATCTCTAACACATTAGAACCCATTGTCAATCCATTTCATTGGGGTTCTTCATCTCCTTCCCTGACCCTCCATATGTCCAAACATGATGTCTCTTTCCAAGGAATAGCCTTGTCCTAGCTACATGTTCAAAGTATGAAAGATAAAACTTTACCATGTTTTACTCCAAAGAGCACTCTGGGTGCACTTTTCCTGAGAAATATCTGTTTGTTCTTTTGGCAGTCCACGGGATAGTCAATGTTCTTCTCCAGCACCACAGCTCCAAGGCATCTCTTCTTTTTCTGTCATCCTTAGTCATTGTCCAGCTCTCTGATGCACAGCAAGTAATTGCAAAACCCATGGCCTGGATCAGATGCACCTTGATCTTCAAACTGACTTGAGTATTCTTCAACATATTGGAGAGGTCCATGACAGCAGACTTGCCCAATGCAATATGCCACCTGATTTCCTGACCGCTAGTACCAAGGATGTTGATTGTTGATGCAAGTGAGATGAAATTGTAGACAGCTTTTATCCTTTCTCCATCTATCATAATGTTGGCTGTTGGTCCTGTGCTAAGGACCTTCATTTTCTTTTTTTAATTTATTAAGGACCTTTGTTTTCTTGATGTTGAGACATCTCAACATACCAAAGGCTGTAGTCTTCGATCATCTACAGCAAGTGTTTTATATCCTTTTCACTTTCAACAAGCAAAAAAGTGACTATATTTGCAGAAAGGATCATTGGAGAAGCGCTATATCTGTAGTCAAAACCAGGCTAGCTGCTGATTGTGGAACAGACCATCAATTACTCATATATAAGTACAAACCAAAACTGAAAGAAGTTAAATCTATTCTACCACATCAAGACTAGGAGCCAAAATAAGACCATAAGTCTATCCAAGTTGAATTTAAGAATCATCTCAAGACCAAGTTTGAGACACTGAATACCAGTGATCCAAGACTAGAGGAAATGTGGGAGGACATCAGAGATATCATCCATGAAGAGAGAAAAAGGTCCTTACAAAGAAGGAGGAGAAAAAACAAAAAAAGAAAAAAAATTGATGCTGGAAGAGACAATGGAAATTGCATTAGAGCATTGAGCCATCGAAACAAAAGGAAAAGATGCTGAAATAAAAAAGCTGAGCAGAAGATATCAAAGGGCAGCTTGAGAAGATAGAGTAAAATATTACAATGACATGTGCAAAGAACTGGAGTCAGGAAAAAAGAGAGAGAGAGAGAAAGAGAGAGAGAGAGAGAGAGAGAACTCCCTTGGCATTTCTCAAGCTGAAAGAACTGGAAAACAAATTCAGAACTTGAGTTGTATTACTGAGAATTGCTGTGGTTACAATCTTGAATGATCTGAGAAGCATCAAAAGAAGATGACAGAAATTCACGGAATCACTGTAACAAAAAGAATTAGTTAGCACTGAAAAATTTCAGGAAGTACCATGTGAACTAGAGCCTATGGTGATGAAAGATGACGATCAAGCTGCACTGAGGGCTCTAGCACAAAATAAGAACCCAGGGATCAATAGAATACCAAATGATGTGTTTCAACTAACAGATTCAGCCCTGTATGTGTTCACCAGTTTATGCCAGGAAATTTGGAGAACAGCTACCTGACTGACTGAGTAGAAGAGAGGTGTATTTGTTCCCGTGATCCAACAGAATATGGAAATTATAGAACAATATAATTAATATCTCATGCAAGCAAAATATTGAAATAATTAAAAGCTGCCTAGAATGGTGCCAGAGATTCAAGATGGTTTTAGAAGAGGCCCAAGGACCAGGGATATCATTGCTAATGTCAAATGGATACTGGCTGAGAGCAAAAAATACTGGAAGAATATCTGTTTCTATTTTTTTTTTTACTATGCAAAGGCATTTGGCTGTGTGCATCATAACAAACTATGGCAAAGAATGGGAATACTAAAACATTTAATTGTGCTTATAGGGATCTATACCTAGATCAAGAAGCTGTTGTCCGAATGGAGCAAGTGAACACTGTTGTTGTTTTGTGCCATCAAATCACCACATGCTTTTGGAATTGCAGCACACTTTCTTGCCACTAGGCCACCACAAAAGAAATATAGCTGGAAGCTTCAGTATTTTCTTCCTGCACTCCGGCGGATTGTCTTGAACAATTCTTGACGTGCACATCCTCTGCTTTGGAGCCCACTGGCCTGGGGGATTCCAAGTTCTTTCCAGCTCTGCAGCTCTCGAAGCCTGTGATTGTGGCCCAGAAGTAGTATTGACATGTTCTGGTTCTGGTTCTGGTCCTGTCTATTGCTTATGGGAGTGGTGATTTTCTAAGTACTTGGGAAAGTGAAGAAAAACATTATTGTGTAAGTTCAAAGGCTCATGTTTCTACTGGTCAAGCCCATGGTGTTGGCTCAGGTGTCTTTCTGGGCCTCACCTCTGCTCTCACTTTTAGAGGTTCCACCACCTTCTCATAACCTTTCCCAGCATGCTTCTGGTATGTACCTTTTCCCTAGCTCTCTACCAGCAGTCTTGGACCAGACTGTGCCAGGAGATTTTCTCAGGAACCTGCTGATGAACAAAGAATAACTGCTGAAAACTCTTCACTGTTTGGAGGGTGTTTAGTGAGGATAGGAACCCTGGGAAGATGTGAACGAATTTCTCTTGTTCTTTATCTCCATATTCTGGTTAAGTGGTTGTTCCATTCCTGGAAACTAAAGGGTTTTGGGAGAATTGCTGGACTAGTTTCTCTGAGAAGATCACAGGGCTCAGGCTCAAGGGAGAAGTGGCTGAGGCCCAGTCCCCTCTCCCCATCCACTCATAACTCATTTGAGAGATATGCAAAGCTTTCAGAACTGCCAAAGGCCTCCTTGCCAAGGCAGGCTTCTCGCCAAGTGGACTTCTATATTTATGCAAAACAGAAATAAAACATAGCAATAGACACACAATCAGGCTACCCACCCCCAAGTGTTTCATGAAAGACAGGGCAGAGGGGAGAGGTAGCCACAGGGTCACCCAGAGCTGAGTGATGCTTCAGTGGACTTCAGAGACCTTGACATAGGTACAGGTAGAAAGTTGTCTGCAGACAAAGACCAAGCGAATCTTTAGCCCCCTTTGAGAGCCTTCACATAGCCAAAACACAGCCAGTACCCGTAGCTTCCATGTTAGTCATGGGAGTCTCGTGTGTGTCAGGGCAGAAACTGTGCTCCAGAGGGTTTTCCATAGCTGGATTCCTGGGAACTAGATATCCAAGACTTTCTTCCAAAGTGCTTCTGAGTAGATCCAGTCTTCTAACTTATGGGTTATCAGAATCCAGAAACCATTGAACCACCCATGGGTCCTGCACTGGTACATTGGATCCCAAATTCACCTTTTTCTAGGGAAGAAGGATATAGAAAGAATTTGGGTGACAGTTTGCTTTGTTTTGTTTTCTTCAAGCTCAGAATATTAGACCCCTTTCCCCATTTCATGAAGTCCTTGGAGAAATGGGAAGGGCGCGTCATGAAGTCTCCCACTTGGTTCTTTATATTGGCAGATCTCCCAGAGATTCCAATACTTAAATTCTGTCTTAGTAACCTGAGCAAATCAAGGGGTCATATTTTTTTAAAATATCTCCATGAAAGAAGCACAGTTCATGCTCTTGGTGGACAGAAGGTTTAAGAGCAATTGGTCAAATCTACACCTTGTCTCTGAACCTAGTAGAACATGAGAATATCGATTTTATCTTTGAAGAGAAACTCTTAAACGTCTACTGATGCCCAATGACCCTGTCTTCATTCTTTTTTCTTTTATATAATATTTATTTGCTTAAGACTATACATTTAGAAGAGAGCTCTGGTGGCCTACTGGCAAGAAGCTGCACTGCAATTCTGAAGGCACACAGTTCAAGGGACCAACTGCTTTGTGGGTCAAGGATGGGCAATCTCCTCCTATGCAATTATCTGCCTCTGAAAATCTGCTAGAGGTTTAGCTATGGGTCGGTTCCAACTCTATGATACACAACAGCAACAACATACATTTAGAAATTATTTTGTTTCCCATCTTCCTCTATTTTAATAATTTCTTCCACCTCTTAATGTTAGCTTTCCTTTATTTCTATTTTGTAGATTCTTCTTTCGCTTTGAAAAAAGTTCTTTCTTTGTATTTCTTCTTTTGGCCAAAGTTCTAAGTTGCCAGCAGAGGGGAACTCAGCTTCTCTCATGGGTTCTGACTCACACCTTCACCCTCGTCACTCTTCTGTAGCACAAAGTGCTCACTCCGAACACAATGACGATGCTAAATATGAGAAAGAGGAGATGTGATAAGGGTAGGGCATGGGCATGGAAGGGAGACAATGCGGCATCTCAGTGGAAATGCTGGAAAATGCCAGGAAATTACGGAAACGTAGACCCTGGGCCCAGCCAAGACCAATAGAGGAAAAAGTGGGAGCTAAAATAGGCCCATGGAAGCCCAAGCATACTGCTTTTGTCTATGCCCAGGAAAGAACAGAGAAAATGACCCAGAAAAATGTGGGAAGGAATTAGCAAAGAAAGAATCTGAGCACAAAAAGGGGCCACATAGGACTAGGGGACTCAGTGGGAGAAGTGGGAGAGATTGTGGCATTTGGGCAACACCATTGTATAGAATGTTGGCTCAATGAACTTTCCTAAAGCTTATATACTGACTGCTGAAATCCTGGAAGTATCTACTGAGCCTGAATTGAAAATTCCTTATAGTCTGACCTCCTGGACCCTTAGCTTTCAGCTCCATCGCCCTGGGTTGATAGATAGTGATTCATTTCTGATTTATCTTTTAATTTTTTAAATATATTTGTTTCCCAAACAGTGACATTCAGATCCCCAATCCTGATGCTTCCTATGGGTCCCCAGAAAATGATAGACTTCTTCAAACTCTCTAGACTAGAGTGACCTGAATAGCAGATAGAGTTCCCTAGGAGCAATGACTGAATTGAAGAGAGCAGAGTAAGAATTAACCTTCGAAGGCCAACTTTTCAGTTTCTTTGGATACCCATTCCCTTTTCCAGCACTCTTTCTTTTTCACTCCAAAATCCATAGGCCTGTCTCACCCCATGATTCCTAAAAGCTTTTCCCTCTTCATTCCAATAACACACAGTTCCATTAACACCAAATAGAAACCATTTGCTAACTAATCTCTGCTCCCTATAGACTGGCGGTGAGTTTTCTTCATACCCAAGTGGTCCATACAGCTAATGACACGTCACCTAGGAAATACTGCAAATCACAAGCTTTAAGCAAAGAAATGGATCGTAGTAGTGGTTAAATCTAGCCAGAGGAAGAGCTGGCATAGAAGAGTTTAGGCCAACCTACTTCCCTCTATGTAATCAAATTGCTCTTGAAAATTCCATGACAAGATAGTGCCTTGTAGAGCAATTACTTCAAGTATTTCAATGAAAGAAAGAATGATTTACTCTAATACTGGAGAAAATCTTATTTTGTAAACTGATTAAGAGATGCTATGCCTGTCTGAGAATAAATGGACATATCTTGGAGAAGGTGCAACTAGACTGCTCTTTGGAGGCAAGAATGATGAGGCTTCACCTCACATACTTTTGGGAATGTTGCTAGGAGGGGCTGTTCCTTGGACAAGGACATTATCCTGGAAAGGGTGGATGGTTGGTGAAGGAGAGGAAGACCCTCAACCAGGTAGATTGACATGATGACGGCTGCAATGGGCTCTTGTGTGTCAGGAAGTGTGAGTGTGGTGCAGGATAAAATAGGGTTTAGATCTTTTGTTCATAGGGTTGCTATGAGTTATACTCAACTCTACGGGCCCTAACAACAACGCCAGTCTAAATTTGGGATTATATTGAGAGAAAAAAAAGGTCTTAATCAAATATTCTTTGCATGAAAGATCAGACTGAGAGAATAACAGAATGCCACCCACTCTTTCAAAGCTTCAGCTTACTGAGAGCAGCTCCTACAATCTTCCTTTTCTGAGTACATATTTATGTAAATTGAAAATGAGTTTGAAATATTTTTTTCTCTTAACATGGCCTCTTGGTGGGTTTGCCATACATAGTCAGGCTCACCTTAAAATGTAAAACGAGGTACTTCAGCGTTTCCCTTCAACTCTCTTCTAAATAAGTGCGCAGTGACCAAGATGGTACAGGGATCCAGCAGATTAAAAACAAAACAAAAATCTCTCGTTCTGTTTATCCAAATAGTTCATGCTTCAACGGAACTGTATCCCAACTGGAGTTTCCAGGACGAGTCACTGCTTTGTGATATGGCCCTAACCCTGCGCTTTGGCCTCACCAGTTGAGAGGTTTGGTTGGCGGCTAAGCGTGTGGTGCGTTGAGGGAAGGTGGGTGCTGCAGCTGGGCAAACAGAGCCTGCATTGTCGTTGATCAGCATCAGCTGCAGCCGGGGACTAGCGCCCTGCATAGCATGTATCCATCAGACCTCAGAGCCTCACTGTTCTATTTACACAGGTGCCTTTCCTCCCCAGGGGAGCCAGGACTCTGTAAATATTCAAGACCACATGTTTCCCTAGGATGGATGCTCTCGGCTGTCTACTGCCAAAGGGAGAAACTGAGGCCAAACACCGGGAAGCAAGGCTTTCAGGCTGAATAACCAATGATGGGGCCGGAAGGCAAGGCAGGTGTCTCGATTCCTCACTGGCCCCTCTGGTTACCAGGCAGCCTTTGTCTTGTCAGACCTGCTCTTCACAGGGATGCAGCCGCTGGGCTTTTTAGTTAAAGAGATTGCAATAGCTTCTCCATCTATGCTCCAGGCTGAGGCCGGAGCTGGGACTGCGCAGCTGGGGCCTGGCTTGGCCACACTTGTTAGTAGAGAGTGCAAGGGGAGCAGGAGACCTTGGAGCCTGAAAGACGTTGTCACAAGCTCACAAAATTCCCGGTGATTCCAATACCCACTCGTCTCCATTCATACAGCTTGCCTGTGCCCTGGCCCCTATGTTCCCTGTAAAACAAACTCCCCAGGGAAGCTGAACGAGAGACCAGCCTATTCATTTCTCTTTGTCTGACTTCTTTTTTTAATTGCCCGCTTTCAAACCCTCAGCTCAAATGTTCCTGATGCTTCAGTAGATAATTTGTAAGGAATTGAGAGAGATAAGGATGAATCATAGATTAAAGGAGATTTAAAAAAGGCACATGTGATTTTGAAGAGTAGGCCAATCCAAACTGTGTGTGGTATCTGGAGATTGCCTACTGGTGTTAAAATGATAACGAGCTGCAAAGAAGTGATTCCTTTGGGAGTCAGGCACATAGAAGTTTCTGAGGCAGAAAAGGAAGTAAGTTTGGGGTAGGGCATGTGGTGGGGTAAGTCATTTTCTTACTCTCAGTGCGTCTTGTAATAATTTGCTAAACTGTTCTTCTAGGTCCTATAGCCCTGGTGTGTCCACTTGCAGTACAGAGGTAACTTGGGGTCGCTGTGAAGCTGGACACTGTGACACTGATGTGTCAAATGCTATAACAGCTACCCATGGTGGACAGTGTTTGGTGGAGCTCCCCGGTTAAAATAAGCTTGGAAGCAGGAGTGGCCTCCACTTCTGTAATAGCTTGCCTCCTTAAACCCAATGAACCTGGAGAAAGGATGAGTCACACAAGTCTTGAGGACTTTCATTTGTAGGGTCACTATGAGTTGCCTATGACTCGACGACACTTAACAACAACATTCTTTATGCTTCTCACTTCTGTGATTTATTTTACACTAACCAACTGCTGTTTAATTGTTGCTGACTTCTGGTGTTCCCAAGCGTATCGAAAGTAGAATGGTTGAGAATTAGAGCGCCAAGTCTTTTATCCCTAGGTGGATTTGAAGGTCAAATTTATTGGCTAGTAGTCACATTGTTGCTGTTGTGTACTTTTGAGTCAGAACCAATTTGTAAATGACCTTCCAGCAGGTTTTCAGAGGCACTAAATCACACAGGAGGAGACCGATTACCCATCTTTCTCCTCCGTAACAGCTAGTGGATATGAACCTGCGTACCTTTGTGTCAATAACCCAATTCCTTACCATTATGCCACTAGAGTCCCTTTAGAAACCAAGAGTGTCAACTATTTGCCCTGAAAAGTTATAAGAATGGATCAGTTTCCCAGAGGCCAAAAAGCTGATCTTTTTGAATATGCAACTGTGGTCGTATTGCCCTTCTTTTCAATTGGTTGACAATTCAGAGTAACAGTCTTTGGTGGGGACATTGGTCCTACATTAAGGGAATAATTGGCTTGAATGGGCTACAGATGACTTGGCAGAACTGAAGGGCAGCAAGATTTGCTCTCCAGACTTCTGAAGAAGAAAGTGACCCCAGTGCATGTGAGTTTATTCTGTCAGAAGTAAATTAGAAGTCTCCAGTAAATACTCTCTCTGCTAACTGTCAGGTGTACAGTCTGGTCAGAACTGATCCATTGCGGTTTTTCAGAGGCAGTTAACCACACAGGAGGAGATTACCCATCCTTCTCCTGCAAAGCAGCTGGTGGAATCGAACTGCATGCCTTTGAGATTGCACCACAGCTTCTTCGAGGTAGCAGACCCCAAATACTTGTTAAAATGAAGATGTTCATGGTACTTTTCACCACAGCATGATGCTGCCTGCCTTCTTCTCATTAATCCTCATAGACAATCTTTACCCATCCACCATCCAGCAAGGACATGGCCTTGTGTCTCTCATGGAGCGAAGGGCAGTCATATAGACTGCCTGGGATGCCATTCTGATCAACACCAGTTCTAAGAATTCACTCTTCCCAGTAAATGACCTGCCGGTCCTGGTGAGGCCATCCGAGATGCTCAACTGTGACTCTCGTGTCTCCAAGTACATGTGTCCAATTGTGTGTATGGTTGTTTAGAATAAGACAGCAGGTTGCTAGGCAATTCATTTCCAAAAAGGAGAGTGTGAAGAGAAAGAGAAAAAAAAAATCCTAAATAAGCAAATGACAGGGATGAGATCCAAAGCCTATTATGACAGAGGCATTTGGGTCCAGTTGACTTGATGGGAGTGTCACAGGGATGTCAGAGCTTGCTCAGCTCTGACATGAATTTCCAATCTTGCCTTCCAGCTCCTCACCCTCTGTCTTATGTGGTGGGGAAAGCTGAGATGAAATATAGCTCTCTGGAGGGCCATGCCTTTGAGAAAGGCTATTGCAGCTGTAACAAAACTTTTGTAATCTGCAACGTATCCCATTACATCTCCAGGCTCCTTGGGTTCCTTCCCAGCCTCAAGGAAAATACACACACCCTTTCTCTTTCTTCTTCTCTTGGGCTCTGTCTCTCATTTCTCCTTTCTAAAAGGTCATCATGGTTGTTCTTTTCACACAGCTTTTCCTCCAACCTTGGATGGCATTTGGCCAGAGACCTGTGGAAAAACTGGGGTGGGATCTGTTTAAGAACTTGTCAAGTCTTGAAAAGACGGATGAGCTCCCAGGATGTGGGGGTAGCTGCAGTTTTTCAGAAAAAGGACTTCTCACATCTTATATAATTTCTTCCTGCCTGCTGCCTCTTCAAATAACAGTGAAAGTCTGCATGGTCTCTTCACAACACTTATCATCTTTGCATTTACCTTTTGGGGAGACTGTCTGGCTTTGCAGTGAAGAGGATGAAGGAAAGTCAGGATTCATGGGTTCCTATTCCAGTTCTACTAGTCACCAGCTATGTGTCCTTAGAAAAATATTATTTCCCCTCTCAGTTCCTTCATCTGCAAAGTAAAATTCCTGGCGCTTCCCTTGTTATCTGAGGGATAAAGGAGACGATCTAAGTCAGTGAAGATGTGGTTGACATGCAGTGCATACTCAACAATTGCTTCCTCATCTTTAGTTTACAAACTGTGAAAACCTACAATGGGAATCAATGCTCTGGCTTTGCTCTGCCTCGTTCGGCTAAAGAATTAAACCAGGTGGGACCCACTGAGGAGATGGTGTCCAAGCTACTGAAGTAGCACAGCATACAATAATTTCAGTGACCCTTTGGGGAATCGACTTTAGTGTACAGTATTATGGGGGAGATCAGAAGGGTAGATTTTATTGTACAACATGGGGCCCTTAGAAGGGCTGGTTTTGGTCTTGCTTAAAATTGCAGGTGCAGGCCGAGAGTGTAGGCTGAGGTCTATATTAGACAATGAAGTTGAGAAGAAAGTTGAAGAGGCAGAAGTTAAGGTAAAAGGTGAAGATAGATTTATTAGAAAAGGTTATGTCCCGAAGGGATGGACCTTCCTTCCTCCTCAGAGAGGAAGTCATGGAGAAGCCAGGGTGCCTTTTCCATGCATGTCCCTATCTGCTTGTCTTCACATGCTCTTGAGAACCAAAATGGTCTCTATGGTGTGTGACAGGAGAAAGGAAAGCAAGTGTTGGCTTGAGGAAGAAAGAAGAATAGGAGAGAAGAAGGATAAAAGTTCCAGTCAGTAAAAGAAGATAGACAATCCAGATGTTCTAAAATCTCAGGACAACATGGAAGGTCCCTTCCTGACACCTGCTTCCAGGAGGGACTTGTGGCCTCTTCTCCTCACAACAGAGTTTCCAAGGTACAAGATACTTGGATCACGAATGCTCTTGTCTTTCTAATTACATTCTGAGCTCAGAGACTAAAGAATCAAGAGAGGTAAGATTCATTTACGGGACTGACAATTTCAAAATCTGAATTTGCCACTGAAATGCTCAAGATATTTGAGAGATGAATGATTGCCATGCAAATGCTGTGACACAGAGCTCAGGAAGCCTGGCAGATCTGAGTGCCAATCCCTGCTCCATTGTTTATAGCTGTACAAACTGGGGCTGCTTTTTAAATTTTCCAATTCTTAATAATCTATAAAATGGGCATGGTGGCAGCTCCTGAGGTGATATGATAATTCAATGGAACAATGATCTGCAAAGACTTTTCTAAAGTACTTAATCCACAGAAATGTTTAGAATACAGACTGAATGAATAAGAGAAGGAATAAAGGAATACTAATCTTTTAACTGACAATTGTCATCCTTAACTTTGATTTTGATTTCTGTTCTTCATTTTTTCCTTTTTTCTCATCCTTTCTTTGCTTTGGTTTGGTTTCCCTACCTCCTTTATTCCTCACTCCCATTTCCTTCTCTTGTCCATCCCTCCTTTTTTTTTTTAATGTTGGTGAAAATTATTGAATATCCCATGAACTGCCAAAATAACAAACCTATGTCTTAGAAGAAGTACAGCTAGAATGTTCCTTGTTAGCAAGGATGGTGAAGTGTCATATCATATACTTTGGCCTGTTGTTAGGAAAGGTTAATCTTTGGAGAGGGACATCGTGCTTGGAATTGTAGATGGTCAACGAAAGTGAGGAAGACCTTCAACAAGAAGGCTTGACACAGTGACTGTAATACGCGTGGTCATGCATGTAAGCCAAAGATGATGAGGGCGGTACAAGATTGGACAAGGTTCAGGACTATAGTTCATGAGGTCACTATGAGCTACACTGAACTCCATGGCACCAAACACCACCAACAACAAGTTTTCTAAGGTGCCCAACACTGTTCTCCACTTTGCCACTATTTACCCAATCTTGTTCCGTATCTCTAGCTATTATCCACATATATGGAAAATAGGTTATAATAAACAGAGGCTTATACACGAGTTTGTAGGAACATCTCTGACTCTTGGTACAATACCTTTCTCCCTTCACTTCTTTGCCAGTTCTCTTGTGTAATTCTCCTATGTTTGAAGGTGGGGAGAGTATGTGGTCATGATAAAGAGCCACGAAAGAGAGAGAAAGAAACACAACCCAACCCCAAATGGAATCATCTACTCAGGGTCATGTGGCATGTTAGAGAAAGAACAGAAATAGCCATAAAGTAACATCACATAATTTTTTTTGTTATAGCCAAGTCTCAATCTGCCAAACTATGCTTGTTTGGCAACCTGAGGACAGAGGAGGTAATTTAGGAGAAAAAGCAAAACGGGACATGATGTGCTATTGAATGATGTCAGAGCGATCATGGGAGGGAAGGAGAGAGTGAGTCTGGAAACAAGGAAAAGGCTCCAAGCATTCGTGAGGCATTCATTAAAAGGATAAGCTGCGATCCACCCTCATCTACCATTGTTAACATGAGCTAGGCTAAGAGAGAACGTAGAAGAAGGTGCTAATGGAATAATTAAAACACCTTTGGGTTGAGATTTTTGAATAAAATATCTTTTGTTGAAGCCGATATATCTTGAAAACAAATAGATACGTCTTGGAGAAGACACAGCCTGAGTGATCCTTGGAGGCAAAGATGACAAGGCTTCGCTTCACATACATCGGGCGTGTTGCTAAGAGCATCTGTTCCTTGCAGAGGGACCTGGTGTTCCTAAAGGCAGAGGGTCAGCCAAGGAAAAGACCCTCTACCAGGTGGATTTCACATAGTGACTGCCACAATGGGCTCTAACGTGTCGGGAAGTATGAGGATGGCATAGTCTAGGATAGGGTTCAGATCTGTTGTCCATAGGGTTGCTATGAGTCATACTCTACTAGATGAGACCTAACAACAATGTATACCTTGTACATCATGTATAACTGTCATTTAAATAAAATCTTATTTCCTGAGAGTTGAGGAATCTCTAAGGCAGGTGGAATGCTTCCTGACCAGGCAATATGTAGAGGACTGAGAAGGGCTCTCCCAAGATAATTTCCCCATTTCTGGAAAGTATTATACAAACATGATAACATAATAGCCGTTGTCAAGATCTTAAGGGCCACAACAGTGCATCTTCAAGCTACATTTTGATTACTTTGGAGAATTGTCAGGACAAGAAATGTGTGATTTGCAATGAAACTTACATCCCTTAGTCTGGCAGGTAGTTTTCCACTTGAACCTACATTTAGAGCTAAGTCTTTTGGACATGAACGTGAGAATATCAAGGGAAAGCTCTTTTCCTCTGCCACTTTCTAGCCTCTCTAGTATCATCCATGTCTGCCAATAACATACACATCCCTAACACAACAATAACACACACACACACACACACACACACACACACACACACGCACACACACTTTATCTCTTTATGTTAGTCTAAAACAGACTATATATTCTCTGTGTTCAGTTAAAGCTCATAATTGTGACTTAGGAAATCTGAAATAATAAAACTCTTAAGCTTGTGATGTATCATTTAAGTCCTCTGTTTTCTTCAATCCAGTGGTGAAAGGGAACCCCCTCTTTCATCCTGTTGAGAATAAAGTCCCCTTTCAATGACCTTGCTTGCCTGTGTTTTCATCAATCTTTCTTGCTTTGTCAATCATAATTTGATCTATCTCCTCCAGTACCCTCTCTATCCTCATCTATTTTGACTTTGGAGTAAAGTTTAGATTTTTTTAATTCTTTTTTTCTTAACCTCTCCTGCCAAAAGAACAAACAGATCTCTATAGGACAGGGTGAAACCAAGTTTCTCCTTGGAGGTAAAGATCTTGAAGCTCCATCTCACATATTCCACAGCCAGGAGGGATCAGTGCTTAGAGAAAGACATCGTGCTTGGAAGGGTAGAGGGACATCATGGGAGAGGAAGACTACGGATGCGATGGATTGACACAGTAACTGGAGAAATGGGGTAGGTGTGTAGGAATCAGTGAGACTGGCTCAAGACAGAGCAAGGTTCAGAGCTATTGCACATAAGATCGCTATGACGACACATGACAATGACAACATTGGTCTTAGAACCCATTGTTTTGTCTTTTAAATTGAGCTTGGTTGGTTTTTGAGGAGTTACCTACTATGTATGTGGCATATGTCTAGTTTGAATTCTAAGACATTTTGGGTTATTAACTTTTTTCCTTGGTCCAAAACAGCAAAGGTATTGAATAAGGATCAGACAGGGCAGTTAGGCATGCTGCCTTTTGCGCGCCATTGGTTCTCACATCCCTGTTTCTTCCTGGCTTCACCTTCTGGGTCATTTTGCAAACTCAGAACCTAAGTTTTCCTTTTCTTTGAAATTGTCATCTATTTCAATTTTGAGGGCTTCTTACTTTCTCACCCCCTATTTATATCTTTCAAATGATGCCACAAACACTACGTATCTGTATGCTCCTACACCTTTGCTCAAAAATGGTAGAACTAGGGTGGAAACGTAAGTGGTTTTTCTCATAACTCTTAATCTTTACAATGATATAGGAACTCAGAGTGTACTGGTTCTCCTGCACCTGGACAGCGGGCAATCAGCCAGGGAAATGGTGAAGAATGAGTAGTAGCTAATGTCAGAAAAAAAATGCCCATGAATTAGGCATATTTCTCCACGGAAAAACTGAGGAGGTCCTGGTATACCAATACCATAGTCTCAGAGAGCATCAGCAAGTTCCTTAACTGGATAGAAAAACTTTCTCTCCAAGGTCACTTGGCTTCTATTTGACCTTGTTGTTTGATGGAGTTTCTGTCACCACTTCAGTTATGTATTCTGTTCTCAAGTACAAAGTTACACCATTAGCAGGACATTGGGCTGTGGTTAATTTGGCTGCCCTCTTTAAGCAAGGGTCTGTGTAAGAAGTGAAAAATTCTTTCCAACACGGCTTGGGAGTAAGTGGTGAGAACCTTCCTTTGGAACACAATTGACACGTGCAAGGTGGAAGGGAAGCTTTCATGGAGCTCAGTTGATTTGCAGGCAGAACTGAGGGGATATGGTTAGAAGCTTAGATTCTGTGTGTGGTCATCCAGCTCTGCCCTGTTCCATGGCCACAGCCCATGTTCTCACTCCTGGCCAGACGTCTTGTAATGCACATGGCACATTGGTATGGTCTCTTATGGGGAAGGGGGAATAAGGTGTGGATGAATCAGTTTAACTCCCAATTCTTGGCTAGCACAGAAAACACGTCCAGAAGCAATGGAGCCATCTGCAGAATCCAGCACAGAAGCATCATTGCACATTAAGACATTTCAATCCTAGGTAGGTTTCCTAGAGAACAAGATCAAGCCATCAATGCACTGTAAGTCTGGCACTATGATGGCTTGTGCTTTGCAATGATGCTAGAGCCTAACTCGTGGTAACCCCACATTTGCAGAGTAGCGAATTGCACCACAGGATTTGCCCAGCTGTGACAGTTCTTTACCATGATATAGGAACTCAGAGTGTACTTGTTCTCCTACACCTGGACAGCGGGCAATCAGCCAGGGAAATGGTGAAGAATGAGCAGTAGCTAATGCCAGAAAAAATGCCCATGAATTAGTCATATTTCTCCATGAAACAGTGAGGAGATCCTCAGATCCTCAGCAGATTCTCAGTCCTGTCTTCTGAGAAGCTTCTAGATGAATTTGAACTGTTAACCTTTTGGTGAGTAATTGAGCATTTACATATTTGCATACCCAGGGACCCCTGAGGTTGACAGCTGTGCCATTAGTATTCCAAACAATAGCAGAAGCCCCTATGGTGAACATATGTCAGTGGAGCTTCCAGACTAAGATGTGTTAGTAAGATAGGCCTGGTGGTCTACTTTAGAACCGTGGCCAATAAAACATTAATAATAGTCGACATAGGCTCATCCTACTGTGAGCCCCTAGGTTTGAAGTGTTACACAATAGACTCCACTATGGGCTCACGTATATCAAAGGTCGTGAAGATGATGCAGGATTTGGCAATAATTTGTTCAGTTATACATAGACCGCCATGAGTCACAGACAATCTGTCAACAACTAAAACTATCCCAAATATGATTGGCTGTCTTAATTTTAAAGAAATTGAAATCTACATAGACTAAGAGATTTGATTGTGCAAACACACACACACACACACACACACACACACACATCAGGACTACAGCCTTCTATATAGATTACATCTCAACATCAAGAAAGCAAAAACATTCTCACCACTGCACCAATAGACATCATGATAGATGGAGCAAAGATTGAAGTTATCAAAAATTTAATTTAACTTTATCTACAGTCAATGTCTATAATAAAAGCAACAGCTGTAAAAAAAAAAATCAAAAGACCTATTAAATTGGGGAAATCTGCTGTCAAGGACTCCTGTAAATATCTAAAGAGCAAAGATGTCACTTTAAGAACCAAAAGGCACCTAATTCTAGCCATGATCTTCTCACTTGCTTCCTAGGCATCTGAAAGTTGGACAATGAATAAGGGTAACAGAAGAAAAATTGATGACTTTGAATTATGATATTGGAGAAGAGTATTGAATATACTACAGAATACCAAAGGAAAAAAACAAATCTGTCTTGAAATATGTACAACCAGAGTGCTCCTTAGTAGCAAGATGAAGACATTTCATCTCACTTACTTTGAACATATGTTCAGGAGAAACTAGTCCTTAAAGAGAGGCTTCATTCTGGGAAAGATGGAAGATGAGCGAAAAAAAAAAGAAAAAGCTCAACAAGATAGATTGACACAGTGATTACTGCAATGGACTTGAATTTTAACATGGCAGAGATCATGAGGATGGCTTAGAACAGGACAAGATGCAGATCTATTATTCATAGTGTCATTCTGAGTCACAGTTAATTTTATGGCATCAGAAATACAAGGCAGGTTTAGAAGAGACTGTGGCCATAATGTAGAAACATCATCATCAATGTCAGATGGATCTTGGCTGAATGCAAAGAGTATTAGAGGAATATCTATCTATGTTTCATTGACTATACAAAGACATTTGACTGTGTGGATCACAAAAGATTGTGGCTAACCTTAAGAAGAATGAGAATCCCAGAACACTTGATTGTGCGTATGTGAAACCTACACTTGGATCAGGAAGCAGTCCTCAAAACGGAGCAAGGATATACTTCATGGTTCAAAATCAGGAAGGAATTGCATCAGGGATGTGTTTTGTCTCCATACCTTTTCAAACTGTGTGCAGAAACAGATTATTTGGGAAATTGGACTTTATGAGAAGGAATGTGGCATCAGGATTGGAAGAAGACTCATCAACAACCTGAGTTATGCAGATGATACAACCTTGCTTGCTGAAACTGAGGAGGACCTGAATTGTTTGCTGCAGAAGGTTGAGGACTGTAGTTTCTAATATGAATTGAAGCCCAATGTCAAGAAGACAAAGATTCTCACCACTGGGCCATTTGACAGCACCATGATGGTTGGAGAAGTGATTGAGATTGTTAACAATTCTAGCTTCCTTGGCTCCACAGTCAACACTCTTGACACCACCAGTCAGTAAGTTAAAAGACAAATTGTGCTGGAAAAGTCTGCTGTCACAGACCTCTTGAAAGTGCTAAAGAGCAATGATATCAGTCTAGAGACTAAGGTGTGCCTGATCCAGGCCATAGTCTTCACAATTACTTGCTACATATCAGAGAGCTGGACAGTGACTAAGGAGGTTAGAAGAAGAATGAATACTTTTGCGTTATGGTGCTGGAGAAAATATTGAACATTTCATGGAGCAATAAGAGAACAAACAGTTATATGTTGGAGACAGTAAAACCAAGTTTCTCTTGGAGGTTAGAATTCTGAAGCTCCATCTCACATACTTTGGGCACATGTTCAAGAGGGACCAGTTCTTGGAGGACATCATGCTTGGAAGGGTGGAGGGACAGTGAAGAGAAGAAGCCCCCAGATGAGATGGATTGACACAGTAACAGGGGTAATGGGATTAGGTCTGTTGGAGACAGTGAGCCTGGCTCAGAATGGGGCAGATTCAGAGCTATTGTATGTAGGTTCTAATATGGTTGTTGTTGTTATGTGCTGTTGAGTCGCTTGTGACTCATAAGGTAAAACCCTATATGTCACCACAGGGTTTCCTAGGCTTTTGAGCTCTGAGAGCATGATCTGTAGGCAGTGGAACTTGAAGCCTGCACCTCTCTGATGGTTTGAATCCACTTAGTGGCTCCATGGAAAAAAGATGGCCAGTTTCCTCCTTTGTGATTTGTATCCTCTGAAAACCTGCTTGAGGGTCAGCTATGAGTCAGTTCCAGTTCGACGGCAATGAGTTTTGAGGCTTTTTTTTTTTAAAGTCTTTATGGGAGCAGATTGAAGGTGGTGAGCTCCAGCTATGGACCTTTGGGCTAGTGGTGGAGAAATTAACCACTGTAGCACCAGGACTGTCATGGGTAGAACTCAAAACCTGTGAGAGAAGCTCAAAGCCTGTGAGAGAGGTCGTGACCATTATTAAGACTTTTAAAACTCCAGGAGAGAACAGCAGACCTACTTTCTTATCAGAATTCTCAGGAGATGTTCCTTCATTCGTGTGGTCCATTGTCTTGTTGGCTAATGGAATCACCAGAGAAAATGAAGGTTGCTTGTCTACTAGTTTGCGGGGCCCATTGTGACAGCCTGGTCACAGTCTAGGCAGACTAGAAGAGCTTGTGAGTAGAGCTAGGTATTCTCTCAGTGTTCCCTTCTGCTTCCAGATCATCTGAGCTTTGGTGACCTTTCTTTTCAAAGGCTGCTTCTCCCTAGTGCTTTCTTTTTCCTTTTCTTCATCCTCAGTCTTGCCTTTGGCTGTCACCCCGAGAAGTTAAAACTCATTCGCTCTTTCTGCCTCGGAACCTGGAAAATAATTTTGCTGAATTCCTGTTGCTCTTGCCTTTGCCAAATCCCCAAGGTTCAGATCTGTCATGTGCCAGCAAGTGCCGCAGAAGTTGTTTGGATGAGTCCAGAAATGACCTTGGACCTTTGTTCAACACTCAGTTGACAGGTTCTCTCTTTCCCAACCACACCCCAACACTCAAGCTCCTTACAGCATCAGAAAGTGCTCCATGGCTTTTGTTGTTTCCCTTTCTCTGACACCCTTCATGGACTCTTGCCACTTAGTTTCCCCTTGTTACCTCGATTCTGGAGAATCAATCACAGGGCTAAAAGCCCAGAACAGGAGGGAGCCTTGGGAGAACATTTATCCAGACATCTGCTTTCAAGCAGTGGTCACACGTGCCTGGATAAATACTTTCTCTCCTTTAGAGTTTCATTACTTTCCACATCGCTCTCACTTAAGATTCTCTGCAATCTTTTCAATTGTATATTAATTAATTGTTTTACTGTTTTCATTCTTCCAAGTAGAGTTTCTATTACATTTCCCAGGGACTGAAATGGTTAAAATTGTGTGTCTACTTGACTACCTGTAATTCTTTAGTTTGCCAGCTTGATACCATCATTTCCTTGATGAAGTCTGTGATGTGATCATTCCCTTGATAAAACGTGTTATAGTTGTGGTTAGATCTGTTTATACACAGCCAATCATTTGAAGGGAAGTTTCACCAAGGTCTGACCTACCTGGGATATATATGGACAGCTGGAGAAGCTCGCTTGCTTTTTGCTTGATCTGAATCCTGCATCTGGCTCATCACCCTCTGACCTCTGATTCTTTGGACTTGAAGTTTGGTCTTTGGATTTGAAGTTTGGCTTGCCATATTATCTGCCAATCTTGGATTTGAGGGTCTTGGAAGCCAGGAGGGTGCCATTAATCTGCTAATCTTGAGTTTCAGGGTACAATATATGTCCTAATAGAGGCTGCCATGACTTGGTGAAAAACACTGATATTTGTCTATAGTTCTTTTCCCTGGAACAACCAAGATGTCTAAGGAGCCAGTTTAGATCATAAGGATCCGAAGGCAGAGGCAAGAGGTTGCCTCTGGTGGTTCAGTGGTGTAGCTGACAAACCTGCAGAAGTCTTTGACTAATTGTGTGATAAGAATGAAGATAACGTGAAGAGCGGTAGAAGTTTATGTGGTATCTCCTCACACTGAGAGATATTTAGACATTTGTGCCTGATGTTCTGATGACGTGTCTCTAGCTTCTAAAGAACAATATTAATTTATATCTTCTCTATTTTTGGTTTGTTTGCTTTTTGTTGAAAGGTTATAGGTTAACTCAGTATTTAAACAATTGCTTAACTCTGCTGTGTTGTGATTTCTCTAAGCACAGACATGCAAAATGTCACACCCTCGTTTCCCCAATGACTTAGACAGGCAGAAGGACCAACTTGTGTTTTCCTTGATCTGGGTGTATTTTTGAAAATATTTCTTACTTGGTCTGTTCTCCTCGCTCATCATTCTTTTCCCTTCACTTCCTACCCCTAGAGTCTGGTTATTAATAGTGAATTTTGGAGAAATTGTTTTGTATTCTCACTCCTCACACATTCTGAAGGAATCCAAGCTGAGTTCTGACAGAACGCAGCTTCAATTTTTGTGCTCTTTATTTTTTTGTAACAGACTGATAAGCTGGGGCTCTCCTGCAATATAGACTCCACTACAGAACTCTCAGGCATTAGTTGTTCCGAGTTCATGGTGGTGAGCGGAATGGCATTAGCCGATTAGATACTGTTTCAGCAAGAGGGGCCTTGGAGGTTAGAGTCTTTGAACAGAAGCAGAATTACCCTCCCCACAGCTCAATATCAGCTGGGAAAACTAGGCCAGGAGGTGATTGTGGAACAGACCACCAACTACTCATATGCAAGTTCAAGCTGAAGTTGAGGTAAATTAAACCAAAT
>NW_006399856.1:2626932-2629676 GCF_000299155.1 Elephantulus edwardii | reverse complement strand
GGATTCTGAGGCTCCGTCTAACATACTTTGGACATGTTGTGAGGAGAGACCGGTCCTTGGAGAAGGACATCATGCTTGGGAGGGTGGAGGGAAAATTCAGGAGGGGAAGGCCCTCTATGAGAGATGGATTGATTCAGTGACTGGGATAATCAGGATGGGTGTGTGAGAAACAGTGCGATTGGCACAGGACAGAGCGGAGTTTAGGGCTGTTGTACATAGGGTCACTATGAGTCGCAAACGACTCAATGGTACATAACAACAACAACAACAACCCTTGATGAATAAAAATTATAGGAAGTGAAAATAAAGGACCTCATTGAGAGAAATTCTGATCCTGTGGATGTGTAAGAAGAGAGAAGCTAGGTGGGAGTATCTGAAGTGATGAGAGGGGGCATGAAGACAAGTTTAGAGATTCTTAAGCTACCACAGAGCATCCTTTTACAATTTCAGATGTTATTATGGTGGCCTAGTGGTAAGAAACTGCATTGCAATCCCAAAGGCATGTGGTTCAAATTCACCAGCTGCTTTGCAGGAGGAGGATGGACAAGCTCCTCGCATGCAATTAACTGATTCTGAAAACTGTTTGGAGGGTCAGTTTTGAGTTGCTGGCATTAAAAAAACAACTCTTAAAACAATTTTTAAAAGTGCATTATTAAAGCAATAGTGTTTGAGATCATACATTTTTGTTTGGTAAGTGAAATTGGTTTTTCAGTATGATCTCAAATTGTCAATGGAGAGACGTCTCAAAGAGCAGAGAAAGGGAGCAATTACCCAGATAAAGAATCAGAATGCACAATAGGCAACACAGGTATCTTGCTCCCTCTTCTCCTTAAGGCTTAAAGCTGAAATCACAGGATGTTATTGGGTACATGAGGCCTGTAGACATGTGAAGAGACCTGAGAACGGGCATCCTTGGCTCTAGTGGGTTTCCAGCTATTAATGAGATGAATGCATGAGCTCTCTCATTCTGACATTTCACATGAGAGACTGCAGTAAAGAAGGCATGTCTCAGACTTTTCATTTTCTCACCAGAAAGATGCTTTATTTTCTCCATTTGCACAACATCTTCTTTCCGACTTTCATTATTTGTGAATAGGACATTCAAGCCTAGACAATACAATGTGAGTCTCCATGGAATTTTTTCTATCTCCAAAATCCTGACCCAACACATTACAATTTTCCAAAATGTTTAAAAGATTCTTGGACACTCTCTTTGGGCTCTGAACTTTTGTACAATGAGCTTGTGGAGGTGGGAATCTCTCTTCTAGATTTAACAGTGTCCATAACAACTCAGCTTCACTTCTACCCTAGTAAAAATGAAAACGTTTGTAATTAACATTATATCCTTCAAAAACCCTGAGGGTGAATATACTTGAACTTGGAAGAAAGAGGACCACCTGGAAGTCTTAGTGGTTGTCTTGGTCTGTATCCTTGAAGTTTTCCAGGAGGTCTTCTACAGGCACTTCTAGGTTAGAGCAGAGTTCAGGAGATAGTTGTTGAGTTACATTTTTCCTTGCTGGACATTTGTTTTATCATTGTTGGAGGCTCACCCTATCTTGACTTAGATGGTTTTACAGAAGTCATAAAGCTTAAGAAAGAACTATGTCTAATGTTTTCATGTTGTAACCAGTGGCCTGTAGTGTGAATTGATTTTCTGGAACTCTACAACTATCATCAGACCTGAGATTAACACAGGAATTTTTCATCTAGTGTAAAAAGCCAATTTCTATTATCCAGCCATGCTGTGAAAGACCCTTGTTCTTATGGTATGTGATGGAAGTTATTGAGAAATAACCCAAAGTCAGCAGGTCAGTCAGACTTTGAACAGACTCTGTTGTTGCTTTTTTTGACTAAATGTTAACCAATAATTCCTGAAAAGAGTAAAAAGTTCTAAAGTAGGACATATATGTTGTTTCATGAAGGTGGGATTTCTTTGGTTTGGTATCTATTTACTTTCACTTCTTGAATGAGATTTTAAACCCAGCCAGCCCAGACAGTGGCTATAAAGTTCACAAGTACTTTACTGCTTGTGTTTCCTTTGCTTGTCATGCAGCAAATGTGAACTGCGTGTGTGCCTCTCAATAGTGATTTAATCCTGGCTGCTCGACTATAAAATAATTTCCTCTATTCTTCAGTGCTTGACTGTAGACTTTGATCTTGCATTTACAGAGTCGCATTATATCTGTTCACTTGACCTTATTGTTGTGCTCAAGTTCAAAGCTCAGCTCTTTACTCTGGGTACTTGTATTGAAAGGAGCAACCCATTTCACTCTTTGACTTCAAGTGAACACTGCTTTCCTCCCAGTGTCTAATTCGTGCTTCTTACTTTTAAGTAAATATCATAGACATAGGATGAGGAGGAGTGGAGAAGATGAGAAAGAAATGTTATGAAAATGAAGACATCTAAGTTCCACCACAGAGAGTGTGTTCAGTTGGTCTAGGCTATACTCAGGAATCGACATTCTCAAGAAATTGTGCAGATGACTTAGGTGAATGGGGCCCATGGGCAATATTCAGTGAAGTTATACACACTCTGTGATGAACTCTCTATGATATTGCTCCTCCGCTTTGAGCATTTAGCAATCAGCTGTGGTCTCTGGAATGGGTCTTCATTAAAAAGTCAACATTGTGTATATCCCTGAGTAACTCGACCTTTTTTCTTGAGAAGTAAGCACAGTGATACACTGATTGGTCAGAACATTGGCCCCATTGCCACATTGCTTGCATTTGAAATTATTATTATT
>NW_006399856.1:2602391-2626821 GCF_000299155.1 Elephantulus edwardii | reverse complement strand
CTAGCCACGAGGCAACCAGAGCTCCCTTTGAATTCTGACTCTATACTAGTTGAGTGTCTTTCTGCAGATTTTTAAGCCTCTTTCTACTTCAGCTGTTTTCTTCCTAATGCGGGATAATATTAATATCTATCTCAAATGTTTGTTCAGATGGGTTAATATTTGCAAAATGTCTATAACAGTGGTTTAAATGTTAATGTTATTTAGCTTTGGGTAGTTAAAATAAGTATATCTAAATTGACCCCTTGGTTAAAAAACCTAGAAAACATCTAAAATAGAAATTACACTTTATATATCTAGCTATTGAAGTCAAAGGAGCTCTCACAGTCTAGTGGGAAGGAGTTGCACTGCCGACTCAAATGTTGGCAGTTCGAACTCACCAGTTGCTTCTCAGGAGGAAGTTGGGAAATCTCTTTCCATGTTATTTACAGCCTCTGAAAATCCTCTAGTCAGCTATGAGTCAGTTATCACTTGACGGACATTGCATAGCAACAATATTGAAGTCATGAAAGGAAATCACTTACCATTCCTCCACCTTCCCAAGTATGATTTCTTTCTCTAAAGAATAGTTTCTCCTGGTAATATACCCAAAGTATGTGAGATGATGCTTTACCAGATTTGCCTCCATGGAGCAGTCTGGCTGTACTTTCTTCAAGACTTATGTTTGGTCTTCTGGCAATTTATGGGACTTTATTTATCATTTGTTTATCATTGTTCTAATTAGTGCAGCACTTGTCTGTCTGTTTGCTCTACTTAGGTAACTTGTGGGTATTGTGAAAGCTGTGTCACTGGTGTGTCAAATGCAAGAGGGGCCACTCATGGTGGACAAGTTTTAGTAGGGCTCCCAGATTAAGACAGGCTAGGAAATAAGATTGGCCAATTAATTCTTGAAGAGCAGGCCTCTGAAAACCGTAGAAACAAAACATTGATTATTAGAAAGGTATAAATTAATGCTATAATAAAATATCATCTTGTTGTTGTTGTTGTTATGTGCCATCGAGTCATTTGCGACTCATAGCGACCCTATGTACAACAGCCCTAAACCCTTCTCTATCCCATGCCAATCGCATTGCCTCTGACACACCCATCCCGATTACCCCAGTCACTGAATCAATCCACCTCATAGAGGGTCTTCCCCTTCTGCGCTGTCCCTCCACTCTACCCAGCATGATGTCCCTCTCTAAAGACCTGTCTCTCCTTACAACGTGTCCAAAGTATGTCAGACGAAGCCCCAGAATCCTTGCCTCCAAGGAGTAGCCTGGTTTAACCCTCTTTTACCCTAGCAACAGTAGCAAAGTTCAATCAGAAAGGAAAAAACAAATACCAATAAGTGTGTGGAGAGGCTGGAACCCTTATAAACCCTTTTTACTAGTTATCTTTCCATTTCTACAATGATGGTCTTATTCAGTATTTGTCCTTATGAGAGTGAGTTAGTTCACTTAGCATAATGCTCTCCAGTCTCCCTCATTATGTAAGTTATGTGATAATTTAAAAAATCATTGCTCCTCCATGCTGTGTAGTATTCCATCGTGTGAATATACCACAATTTCTCAAGAACTGAAAATTTTTGTATATGTGGAAGACTTTAGTCAGAACAAACTACTGTAGAGTTTTAGAAAAAGAAATTGTTTCTGTAGCAGAGAATATACTTGTAGGTGTTAAAGTGGGCTTCGAGAGTGGAAAATTGAGACAATTGTCCAGGCACTTAGGCCTTAGACAGGATGCTTTAAAATAATCCCTCCCTCTACTTTCATCTTCAAAGTCTTAAACTCCAGGGCAATGGATGGGAGTGCTCTACAAGCAAAGTCTTGCCTATTTAAGTATTGACTCAGAAAGTAAGACTCAAAAGATCAACAACAGGTGCCCTTTGTTTTATGCACAAGGTGTGTCCTTGAAAAGTTGAGTGTCAGTATTTTTTACCCATCAATCTAATCACACTCTTTATATAACAGGAAGTCTGGATATTTCAAGAAATCATGTACTTGATCTCTTTGCAATATTTTTCAAGATTTAGAAAACTAATTTTTCTTTTTAAAGCGCAAGTTTTCTTACATAAAATTTTCTTAAATGCAAAGGCATAGGATGCTAGTACGTGTTGCTTGTGGATAAATGTTAGTCATAGCAACAGAGGCTTCTAGAATTTTATGTTAAAAATATTTTATATGTATATTTGTCTTGAAGATGTGGCCAGAGTTTTCTCTAGGGGCTGGGGAAGGGCAATGATGTGATCATTTCTCTGTGATCTTTCATAGGGCCATAGAACCCCTTCTTTGTGTGCCATGAAGTCAGAACTGACTCAGAGCTGACTTTCTACCTTTCACCAGGCTTTCCGGAGGCTGCACATTCCACAGGAGAAGACAGACTTCCCTCATTTCTCCTGAGGAATTCCTTACCATTGGGCTGCCAGAACAGTCTTCCATATATCCTTCCAAGTTCAAATTCTCAAATCAAAGAAATTACCTTTAACTCACCATTTAATTGCTCATTCATTCTTAGTCTGGTATGTCTTTTTCTAAGCACCCATCTCCCAATGCTTGAATCAAAACTGAAAAGTGGATGCTGAAAAATGGAACCTTCTCCTAAGGAAGAAGGTGGATGGTCAAATGATAGGGCGCTAGTAATAGGTATGAGTTAACGGTAGTCCAGTGACTTCATGCACAGCTACCACCCTCTCCCCCGCCCCATTAGTAGAGGTTTGTGTGATGTCACGATGCTGTACAGGCTTCCGTGGAATTTCCAGACTAAGATGAACTAAAAAGAAAGGTTTAGCAATCTACTTTTGAAAAATCATCCAATTAAAACCCTATGGATCAGGTTAGTGACATATGCACCTCGTAGGCAGGAAACAGTAGATGGTATTGCCTAGGATTAGGGACGGCAGCTAAACACAGCTAACAACAACAACAGCCACAGGGAGATATGGGGAACTTAAAATGTGGCTAAAGTAATTGAGAATAACTTTTTACTCTAATTTAAAAATAGCCTCATTCTCAAACTCATTGTTATCAAGTTGAAACTGACTCAGTTGGCTTTCTGAGGCTCTAAACTGCCTAAGAGATTTTTCATTTTTTTCCCCAAGGAACTATTGATAGACACACATTTTTAATTTAAAAATATCTTTTCTTGTTTTTTTAATAAAATGTAAGTATATTCAAAACAACTTTGACATACTTTAACTGTCAAGCCTTAATAAAAATCTATGTAAAATATTGAAAGAATTGTAAATTGAAGTATGCTCTAATTATAAAATATACACTGCATTTTGAAGATTAGTAAGAAAAAAGAAGAGGTCATTAATAATTCTTTATATTGTTTATATGCTGAAATATAATTTTACTCTATTGGGATGAATAAAATGTGTAACTAAAATAAATTTCACCTGTTTATTTTTAATTTCTCTGTGGCTACTAAAACATTAAAAACGAACATTTAAAATAGTGATTAAAAAATAGAATATTTAAAGTAAATAAAAGTGGCTTGCAGTATTCAGTTGGGTGTATTGATCTACTTTTTAGCACTGCCACTACTTTAAAACTAAATATATCAACTGTCCCTGCAGCAGGATTTACAGGGTTTCAAGTCAAAGCCTTTAGTTGAAGAGAATCCACTGATTTCTAGGTCTTATTCCTTGAGTTAGTTTCTGAATCTACATTGAATTCTAATTGCTTCGGGATATGGATTTTCTTGAACAATTTTCTGCTCTAAGAGGCCCATATGTAGAGTCAGTGCATTTTGAAATTACAACTTTCAGATAATACTGCGTTAAAATCTTATACTTGAAAAGAATATCACAAGTCTTTACCCTGACTTTTCTGTTTTGTGGATGTTTAAGCCAATTCATGGCCTGAGACCTGCCCAGGAACATACTGAGCTGATCTGCAGTGACTCAGCATGCCATCCATGGCCACTGTTGGTCAGCGTTCTTTCTGTTCTATCACACAAGGCATGACTGAGGCCAAACACAGTCCCTGGCATCATGACAGATCATTACAAACCATCAAAGTGCTAATGAAAGACAGATGACAAACTATAAACCACCTCATTCAGAAAGTCTGTTAACTAGAACAGAACATCTAGAATTGTGTGGCAGTAGTAGCTTGAACTCTGGTGGTCTAATGGCAAGATGCTGCACTGCAATGCCGAAGGCAAGTGGTTCGAGGTCACCAGCCACTCTGTGGGAGAAGGATGGTCAATCTCCTCCTGTGTGCTTAACTGCCTCTGAAAAACTGCTGGAGGGTCAGCTATGGATGGATTCCAACTCTATGAGACACAACAGAAACAGAGACTGAACTAGGTGTTCAGAGGCTGAGACACTAATCCTAGTTCTACTGTGAATCCAACTGAAGTACTCCGCAGCTGTCCATGAAGCATGGTCTTCTATCCAATGAGAAGGTTGAGAGAAAATGTCATTAAGATTCCTGCTCTGCTCCTACAAGTCAAATCTCAATCATAATCAGTCTGTTTCGGGCCACCAATTGCAGAAGCACTAAGGAGTAACCCTGGGTTTGAGAATGCTGATGTTACAGGGCAACAATCTTGTTTCACAGAGGGTGAGGTACAGAGGAAGGGGCAGCCAGCAAGCTCTGTAGCTCTTATAATCCCACTTCTGATTAGTGACCTTCCCATTAGCAATATGTGTCACACACAGCTTTACTTAGCTAAGTATATTCTTGTTTATAAAACATTCGAAAAATTTACAAAACTCATTTCCAGAAAATGTATCAGTTATCTTCTTTTTATTTGTGCATTCTTCTTAATCAGTTGTCATGGAGATGATTCTGACAATTGAGGGCCCTCTGAGTACCATAGTCGAATTGCGCTGGCAAGGTTGTGGAGAAACCGGAACCCTTATTCACTGTTGGTGGGAGTGTAAAATGGTGCAACTACTGTGGAAGGCTGTATGGAGCTTTCTCAAAAAGTTGCAAATAAAAATGCCATTTAACCCAGCAATTCCACTACTAGGAACATACCCCAAAGAAACCATAACTGCCACCCAAGCAGATATATGCACACTCATGTTTATCACGGCTTTGTTCATAACAGTGAAGAATTGGAAACAACCTAAGTGCCCATCAACAAATGTGAATGGATAGAGAAGCTGTGGTATATTCACACAGTGGAACACTACGCTGCACTGGAAAACAAAGAACTAGTGCAATTTTATTCAAAATGGGTGACCCTGGAGGACATTGTTGTTGTTGTTTTTGTTATGTGCCGTCGAGTCGCCTGCGACTCATAGCGTCCCTATGTACAAAAGCCCTAAACTCCGCTCTGTCCTGTGCCAATCGCACTGTTTCTGACACTCCCATCCCAATTATCCCAGTCACTGAATCAATCCACCTCATAGAGGGTCTTCCTCTCCTGCGCCGTCCCTCCACCCTCCCAAGCATGATGTCCCTCTCTAAGGACCAGTCTCTCCTCACAACATGTCCAAAGTAAGTTAGATGGAGCTTCAGAATCCTTGCCTCCAAGGAGCCACCCGGTTTAATCCTCTCCAGGACAAGTCTGTTTGTTTTCCTAGCAGTCCATGGTATTCTCAATACTCTTTTCCAGCACCACAACTCAAAGGCATCAATTCTCCTTCTATCCTCCTTGGTCATTGTCCAACTCTCTGATGCATAACAGGTGATTGCGAAGACCATGGCCTGCATCAGATGCACCTTAGTCTCCAGAGAGACACCACTGCTCTTCAGCACTTTGGAGAGGTCCCTAACAGCAGACTTTCCCATGGCAATGCGCCTTTTCATTTCCTGGCTGCTGGTGCCAAGACTATTGTTGGAGGACATTATGCTGAGTGAAATATCTCAGTCACAAAAGGACAAACACTGCATAGTGCCACTGTTGTAAAATGGGACTGACATCAGGGTTGGGGAGAGACTGAGAAAGATGGGATAAATGATATATATGGCATTTAAACAGATGAGGAAGAGAACTGTTTAAAAGGGATATATGATTAGGTATTATCATAACAGTAATCCAGAATGAAGGCTGCAAAGTGGAGTGGACTTGCGGGGAGGGATTGTATAACGATGGAAGAATTTTTCTTTTACTTTTCAAAGAGAAGAGCAAACTGGGGTGGGAGGGAGGTTGGGCAGGGAGAAAAGTGCAACAATGAATGAATGGAAATCCAAAGTCTCTGTAAACTTTTATTAAAATTAATAAAAAAATTACCTTACTTTTTTATTCAGATAAAAAGAATGTATATGAATGATTGCATGAAACATACATAAATGAAAGACTGTATAAAACAATGTATATGAATGAAATATACTGTAAAGGTATTATATGAAAATCAATAAAAGAATTTAAAGAAAAAAAGAATTTTCAATGACTGATATACTGGAAGTAGACCTGCATACCTTTCTTTCAAGGTGTTTTTAGGTGCACTTGAACATCCAGTCTTTTAGTTAGAAGCCAAGTGTGTTAACTGCAAGGACCAGGGGCTCCATCATATTGTGTAAAAGAACCTATTTTATGCCATTAACCAATATTTTATTTCAATTTGCTAATTGACTATAAGTGAGGCTGAATTTTTCCTCCATATACTTATTACCAATTTTCAGTTTGTTTCTTAAAAATTGGGTCCTTTGCTTAATATTCTTGATTATCCCCCCCTTAATATTTTGCCAGAGCTCTTTATATTTGAATATAGTAACCCATTCTGGTGATATATTTGCAACCCTTTCTTACAAATATTCTTCCCAGCTTATGACTTATATTTTAATTACATAATAAAATAAGTATATTTATTTTATATGTGTATAAATATGTATGTTTCTTATGTATGTATATGTTATTTTTAACTTATAGGTGCCATTATGTTTAATCTCATACAATTAACTGCCTCTGAAACCCTGGTGGAGGGTCAGCCATGGGTCGATTCTGACTCCATGGTACGCAACAACAATGACAATATATATTTAAATAGCCACATTTACCAATCAATCTTTTTATTATAAAAGTCTTTTATGCTTTAAAACATCATCCCCACTTCATTTAGGTAATTTTACAGAAAATAGTAGTCTTTCCTTTCGATATATTGGAATTTATTTTGATATATGGTATAAATTAACAAGCTAAATTCTTTTTTTTATAATCAATTATCTCTGACACTATTTAATAAAGAGTCTATCTTTTCCACTTTTCACATCCATTTAAATTATTTCATTGTTGACATCATCAGAAAAAAACTTTTTCATCTGCAAATTTGAAGACGATAATTATACTGTATTAATCCATCTTGAATTGTGTATGGTCACTAGATTAGGTGGTAAGAACAATGAAATGGAGTGGGAGTGAGATGAATTCTAAGTACATATACATAATACAAAAAATCTGCATATGAACTGAAGAATTCTGTTAAAACTTAATTATTTCATATGCTCAATTGGAACTTTGGTTGAGAAGGGTTGAGTAGTTAGAGAGATTACATTTTAAAACAACATTTTAAACCATGTATATTGAAATCTTTCGGGAATAGCAGAGGGTACACATGGTGGGTGATTAAGACATTGTCTGGAATCAAGGACGTTTTTTCTGTGTTGACCAGATACTTATTTCCGCATGCGCAATGGACCAGGGAGTCTGGTTGTGGTTTGGGTTATTTCTTCCTGATGCAGATGCAGTTCCTCTTCTTCTGGGTGGGCAGTTTGGGGACGAAGTCATTTCCACGGGCCCACAAAGTCCACCAAAGAGAAGAAAGTGACTCTGCTGGATGCTGGGTCAGCCATCCTCATTACAAAGCAGAATGCCGCTCTTTACAAAATGGAGCTACTGCTCTGATGAAATGCAAACTCCTTTTTAAGATCCCATGCTATCTGTAGGACATTTCAGACCCTCCGAGACCTTTTCTTCTCAAAGAATGACATCTGAGCCACAAAGAAAGCTTTCAAATCATTAGAGTTCATCATATCTGAAGCATTGAGGGTGTGCCCTGTGTTCTTTTGAAGTAAGAATTTGCTTTAATTAAGGGAATGAAATAGCATTCAACACACCCTACTCATCCAACACATGTTCTGAGGGGCTCCAGGAAAACCCCAGGGCTGTTAGAAGACAGTCAGCAAAGATTTTTTTGGATGATTTAATTAGTGTCAACTGGCCACCCTGCTGGTTCTTTTCCTGAGAAGGACTTCCTTTTTAGAAGCTGCTAATTTTATGTCCAACATCCTTGAGTGTGTTGATAGCAGCCTTCACTCCTTGTTTGCATTGCCTGTCTTCCTTCTGAAGAAAATCAGAACCAGTGGTAAGGATTGGGGTTGGTGATGAAAGGACATCTATACCACAACTGTCTAGTTCAGGAAAATGCTCATGCTCTATGCTTAGCCTGCTTTTGGGTTACATTTCCCAACTTGTCCCCACCCTCCCATTTATCACAGTGTCCCTCCCTTCCCATAAGACATTGTTCAAAATGCTTCCCAAGTTAACACAAAACAAGAGAGTGATCCATTTGTTTTTCTCATGCACACACCCTGCCTGGCCCAACATCATATGTGAAAATCTAGAGTAATTGCATCAATTTTGCAGTGTGCCTTCAGCTTTTATTATTATTATTATTACAGAAGCTCCTTGCCTACAGAATTAATGTACAATATCTCCACTCAAGTACATTTCAGTGTCTATTGTTGATAATCTTGGAGACGGTCCTTTTGGGAAGTATTTTGATATAAAAATAGCAGGAAAAAAAATAGCAGAAACTCGACTATTTGAGATACTTTATTTCAAACTCAGGTAAAGACCCAAGAAAGATCTATTAAACGTTCTCAGCTCATAATACCACTAGTAACAATGGAAGTTTGAAAAACTTGATAGTGAAAAATTAGGAAGGATTAGAAGAGCTAAGGCTGCCTTAAGGAAGCCTCTGTCTCCAACTCATTTCCCATTACCCCAGGATTTGATAGTGGATAATTGAGACAATCAGGATTCATTGGATTGTAGGAAGCTGGTGCCCAACTTGAACTAACAAAACAAGGTAATTTATTGCCAGTGAAATAGGCAAATCCAATGATATGGTTGGTTTGGGGCACAACTGACTTTAGAGTCTCAACTCTTTCTCTGCTTCCTTTGTATTTAGTTCTTTTCTTGGGCAGAGTTTAGAAAAAAGAGTGCCTTCCAGAAATTTCATTTGCAGCTTAGAAAATCCTCATGGAAGCACTTTATTTTTTCTGAAAAGATCCTCCAAAGTCTTAGCAAAGACTCCATTGACCTCCTCTCAAAATGATCACAGTGGCTTCAGGAATATCACCTTATTTTCAGTCTAGTTTTATCAAAATGCCCAACTCTAGAGTCAATCATTAAGAACCTTTCTTTAACTACATAGACTAGTAACAGGAGAAACATGGCTCACCGAAGAAAAACAAGAGTGCTGTTTGCAGATGAGGTCCACTGAAAAAGAAGAGCACTAAATATCCACCTTAACTGATGGTAGGTCGGCAATGAAGGACATTTCTTATTTTGCTCTACGTGAGTCCAGTATCATTATTTTCCTTGGATAAACAAGTGAAGCTATAGTGCCAGGGATTTATTGTTCTAAATGGCTTTCCCAGCCATCAGCTTTGACTTCAACTGCATGAGTGGAAATAGGATGTGTGTAATCATTATAAGAAATGTCAGTTTTTACCAACACTCCCAGTTAAATTGACTAGATTTATTAGCAAAAAGGGGAATTTCACGACTAGTAAGAGAGGGAAAACAGAGAGTGCAATACACATCCTTGAGGCCAGAAATACCTTCACTAGACAGAGGAGGATCTGTGTGAGAGTATCAGCTGCCTCAGCAGAGTACCTGATACCAACACAGTGCAGAGTGCAGTGGGACTGCCACACCACAGAGCCAGAGCCAGAGGCCTTCACCCAAGCTTGCGGGAGGACTGTGGGAAAACACCATAACTGGCGGGACTAAAGTAATTTTTTAACACTGGTCTAAATATCGAGGTTGAAAATCAAAGAGCTTGAGAGAGAACACACTTGAAAAGTCTTGATCATGGGATTGTATCCTACTGCCAACCTGAAGTGTGGTCTCTTAACTTCTCTAATATATCCCATAATTGAGAGTATTGTTCTGTAATATCTGCATAGTTATTACAACATATTTTCTTTTCTTTCTTTTTTCTTTTTAACCTAGTAGAGCAGTAAATAGGTATTGGAATTAGTGGAAGTACAGCAGGAATGTGGGAGACCCTATCTGGCCTGGAAGAATTGATTCTGTACCATGGATATTGTTGATGGGATAATTCCCCATTGTGGAGTTAGTAGAGGTCAGATATGGCAATGTATTGCAACGTGTCCACAAGCTGCCTACACTTATTTTATGGAAGCATATGAAATGAACAAATTATGATTAGGTGGCATAGGAAGATATTGGACTCTAGAGGCAAAATGACACATATGAATGTAGTTATCACAGAATTCAGTCCTTTCCATCCTTGTGGTTTCTATTCTCCCACTATCCAATCCTTCTGTCTCTCCTTATTTTGTCTTCCAAGGATCTTTCAGCCCAAGACACACATAAGTTAAGGTTTAGCAAAGTGTGTGTGTGTTGAAGAAGAGGGTTACTTTGTAATTCCTGCCTAATTCCTTTTTCTTCTCTTGAGACTTAGTATGTATTATATTCCACTTTTTTTTAAATATATTGACTCACTCTGAGTACCTGAGATGTTGATCATATTGGCTGGTATACTCTACTGTCAGGACCTCTGAATAAATACATCAAGAGACTCACTATGAAAAAAGTACAAAACACGCTTCTCTGGAAGTTTAGAATTTTGCTTTCTAAATTCACCCTTAAAATAAACTAGCTGTACAACCCTCATTGCATACTCCTACGATAAAAATAATGCCCTAAAATATAATACTTGGGGCTAGGGGGTGGGGTTTGGGGAGGTGCGGGGGGGTGATTGTATACCAATGGGGGAGTTTTTCTTTTGCTTTTCAAGGAGAGGAGCAAATGGGGGGGGAGGGGGGAAGGGTTTGTGCGGGGAGAAGGGTGCAACAATGAATGAATGGAATCCCAAAATCTCTGTAGATGTTCATTGAAATGAAAAATAAACAACCTAAATTAAAAAATAAAAATAAATAAACTAGCTGGACCATTTAGGAATATTTCTGAGTTTATTTCTTTTTCTTTATTTGATCTACAGCATCTTCAGATTTATCAAATAAAATATCTTCATATTCTGGCACACATCTGCTTTGTGAAGCCATGATGTCAGCTTAACATCTTCCTGTGAAAATTCAAGAGGGGAAAAAAACCACCAAAACAACCAAACAACTTCTCTCTTAAAGTAGTTTCTTGAGAAAAGATAAAAGGGTATAGGAGAAGGCTTTGAAATTTGAGTACTCTACTGAATAGGTGTGAGACTTTGAGCAAGTTATTAACCTTTGGGTGAATCACTTTTCTCATCTTTAAAGTGGGAAGACTAATAATAGTAACCACATCATAGGATGTTGTAAGAATTAAATGTATTGATTCTTAAAGTGTGCCTGAGACATAGTGAGTACTTTTAAGTATCAGTTATTTCTGTTCTTGATGAATATGTTTTCTGTTAGTCATCTGACTTGTACTTTACATGTCACTGATACAAATTTTTGTGTGTTGAATTAGTAATATCCATATAGATGTTTCAAGGGCAGCTTGAGAAGACAAAACAAATTATTATAGGGAATGTGCAAAGAGTTGGAGTTGGAGAATAAAGAAAAAGGTAGAATTGCCTGAAATTTCTCAAACTGAAAGAACTGAAAAGTAAAATTGAGCCTTAAGTTGCAGTGTTTAGAAATACTGTGGGAAAAATATTGAATGATCTAGAAAGCATCAAAAGAATATGGAGGGAATGCACAGAATCACTGTACAAACAAGAATTGATCGACACTGAAATATTTCAAGAAGTAGTATATGTTTAATAGCCGATGATGATAAGAGAAGAAGTTCAAGCTTAATTGAAGGCAATGACAAAAAAATAAGGCCTCGGGAATTGATAGGCTACTAACCGATATGTTTCAAATAATACATGCCATCCTGGATGTACTCACCATCTGTGACAGGAATTTGGAAAAGAGCTACCTGGCAAGAAGAGATACATATTTGTTCCCATCCCCAAGAAAGATGATCCAGAAGAATGTGGAAATTACAGAACAAAATCATTAATATCACATGCAAGCAAAATATTGAAGGTAATCCCCAAATAGCTAGAATAGTGCATTGGCAGAGAACTGCCAGAAATTCAAGCTGGATTTAGAAGAAGAGTGGCGCCAGCAATTTCATTGCTGATATCAGATGGATCTTGGCTGAACACAAAGAATACCAGAAAGAGGTATATTTGTGTTTTATTGATAATGCAAAAGTATTTGACTGTGTGGATCTTAACAAACAATGGCTAACATTGAGGAGAATATGATTCCTAGAACACTTAATTATGCTTCTATCTATGCCTAGTCATGCCAGGTAACACTACCTGGTATAAAATTTGGCTGAAAAGAACAAGGTTTAAAATGCTTGGTTTAAAATCAGGAAAGGAGTGCATTAAGGCTGTATCCTTTCTCCAAACCTAGTCAATCTCTATGCTGAACAAATCGTTAGAGAAGTTGGACTTTATGAAGAAGAATGTGGAATCAGGATTGGAAACTCCTCTACAATCTGCGTTATGCAAATGACGAAAGCTTGCTTGCAGAAAGCAAGGAAGACCAGAGGTGCTTGGAGAAGATCAAAGACTATATAGCCTTCATTATGTATTACATCTTAACATCAAGGAAACAAAGCCACCCACCACTGTAACAATAGGTCACATCTTGATAGATAAAGAAAAGATTGAAATTATTGAAGATTTCATCTTGCTTGGATCCACAGTTAACACTCTTGGTACTAGCAATCAAGAGACTAGAAGACATATAGCACTGTGAAAGTCTGCTGTCAGGATCTTTCCAAGAGCAAAGATGAAGAAGAGCAATGACGTCAGTTTAAAGCATAAGGTGCACCTGATTCAAGCCATGGTCTTTTTCAATCATCTACTATGAGAGTTGGGTAATGAACAAGGATGACAGGAGAAGTGATGTTTTGGAGGTGTAGTGTTAGGGAAGAGTACTGAATGCACTATGGACTACCAAAGAACAAACAGATATATATTGGAGAAAGTGCAATTAGAGAGTTCCTTGGAGGCAAATACGGAGAAACTTCATCCTATGTATTTTGGACATGTTGTTAGGAAAGGCTATTCTTTGGAAAGGGACATTATGTTTGGGTAGGTAGAGGGTCAGAGAAGAAGATGACCCTCAGTGAGATGGATTGATAGACTGTTTGTAGCAATGGGCACAAGTGTGTTGGGGGTGATAAGAATGGCACAGTATAGGACAGGATTCAGATTTCTTGTTCATTGGGTCACTATTTGGAAGCAAGAATGGCATCCACTTCCTAAATAACACGCCTCTGGAAACTCTATGAACTTTGACAAATGTAAATGGCTGTAGAGGAGCTTCAGGCCTTTTGTTCATAAGGTTGCTATGAGTCATGCTTGATTCAAAGGCAATCAACAACAATAACAACAACAACAACAAGGGTCGCTAGGAGCCATACTTGATTTGACAACATTTAACAACTACCGTATGAATATGAATTACTTGGTGTCTAGTCTATCTTTCCTAAACTAAAAAAAAAAAAAAGTTTTTAAGAGTTTTCTAATTACCACACATATATTTGATTAAAGCAACAAATGGAAAACAAAAGAAACAATTACAACCAAATAAAGATCAATACATAGAAATGAAATGAAATGAAATATCTTTTAAATGCAGCAAGTAAAGCCCAACGTTCATAAGAGACAAACTGGGATCAAGCTTAGAAGCACTAGTCCAAGGTGTAAAAAGACTGTTAAATACAACCAGAAATGCACAATCTGAAGAGGATAAAAATTGGTGCATGGGATCTTCTAAAGATTAAATCCATATATGCATCAGAAACTTTTTCCAACAGGGTGAAAAGAAAACCTTCAGACTGGGAACAAACATCTCAGACAAGAGCCTTATAAGAGAGGTTTACAGAATACTCCTGGGCCTCCACAACAAAAAGACTGATAACTCAAATCTAAAATAGGCAAAAGACATGGAAAGAATTTTTGCAGAGGAAGATATTCGAATGGCAAACAGACACATTGAAGAAATGCTCCAAATCACTAGAAATAAGAGAGATGCAAATCAAAATCACAATGAGGTACCATCTCACTCCAGTAGCAGTGGCAAAGTTTAACAGGGCAACAAGTAATAAATGTTGGTGAGGATGTGGCAAGAAAGCAACTCTTACACATTTTTGGTGAGAATATAAAATGGTATAGCCATTCCGGAAGGCAGTTTGGCGCTTCCTCAAAAAGTTGAACTTATAAATTCCATGACCCAGATATTCCACCACTTGGAATATACCCTGAGAATATGAGAACTGAGGCACAAACTGAGATTTGTACACCAATGTTCATAGCAGGATTATTCACCATTGCAAGAGCATGCAAACAGCCCAATGTCCAACAACAAATAAATGGATTGAGAAATTATAGTACATTCACACAATGGAATACTACACAGCACACAGGGGCAATGACTGTATATTACTACATAACTTGGGAGGGACTGGAAAGCATTATGCTGAGTGAACTAAATCCGTCCCACAAGAATAAATATTGTATGAAACTATTATTGTAGAATTTATATAAGGATCAAAGAGGGGTGGGAGAGGCTGGAAGCAGAGGGATGAGGATATGCAGGGGGAGTAGGGGTTAATCATCATGTTGTACAATTAGATGGGTGTGAGGGTGAGGGAAATTGGAAGAATTAGTTCTTAAAAACAATGTATTTGAACTTTGTATTTCAACTAATAGAAAATTTTTAAAAAGAAAAAAACCTTAGAGAAATTCATATCTTATGAGGCAACTGAACATATTTTTAGTTGATGTCATTATTGTTATTTTTCTAAGTAAATTAACATAGTGAATGCAATAATGAGCTTGGACATAGTGCAGATCCTGAGGAGGTCTCAGGATAGGGCAAGATTTCAATGTTACTGGTAAGATCTGTGAGTCATAGTCTACTAGATAGCACCTAACAAACAACAAACATTATTGCCCTTGAGGGATCACCACTAAGATGAGGTCCCCTTTTAAGCATTCCCATAGTCTTCAGCTTCTTTGTCTTACTATCATCACAAGTCAGTCATTCAGTACAGATAGGTCCACATTCATTCATTTCCCTCACAGAATAAGACATTTCCGATTTAACTGTAGATGGAATCTGAGCAATACTGAAGCCATCAATTCCCTTGTAAATATAATTTCACTTTTACTAGTTCCTCCTAGGATTGGATTTCCTTTCCAGAAACCATGTCATGTTATGGGTACATGATTAGCTTGTAGTTAGGGAAGCCCCATGATGTTTTTCTATAAACCATTGGGACTAATTTTTAGCATTCAATTATAACTCTAAAGTCCTCTCTTTTACTTAATCAGTATAACCTTTTGGTATAAATATTAAAAACCTTGAAACACAGAACTAAGAAATTGTGATTCTAAATATTTAATGTCAATAAAGTCTTAGTTTATTTATTTTTTATTTGAATGAGGACGTAGAAGAGGCTGTAACACACTGAGTATTTACCCAAACCATGGCTAGGCCGTGATCTGGGATGTTGTCCTGTCCCTCAGGTTTTAGTGAGTTGTTAACAAATGTCAGCCAGATTTTCAACTCAGGAAGCTGGGGGGACAATTGCTGCAGCTCAATAGCTGTGAAAACTTGGTTTAATACTGTGGCCAGAATTTGATGGTATTTATGTTTTTGTTCGTGGGAACTGAAAGATACCACTGAATAATCCCCATAACCCTTTTACTCTCAAAATTGTATCAGGAATGAATCAATGAGGTTTCATTTGAGGACAGTCCTCATCAATAAATCATTGTTTCTTCTCTGCGAGAAAACATTCATTTTTAAATGAAATCATACCGTGCCCTTGTACTGATCTGTAGTAATTGCCTCAAATGTGAGTCTCTTTCATTTGACAAAAATGATGTCTTACAGCTGAGATATATTTTCCACACCTACACAGTCTCATTGAAAAAGAACTGGTAATTTATTTCCATAAAGTCTTAGTTTAGAAAGTCTTATGGAATCGTTATACTCTGTTGCATAGAGTCATTCATTGAGTTAATGGCAAGCAATAATAACAAAGGAGCTGAAATAAGTTGTCCTTGTTGTCTGTTGCTGTTTTAACAGAAATACTGCAAAAGGATAACTTTATTCTTTATAGATTAGGAGGTTGGAAGCCAGAATTCAGAGTGCTTGTGCTGGAGAAGACTCTCTCTCTCTTTCTCTCTGTATCTCTATCTATGTCTCTCCCCCTGTGTGTGTGTGTGAGAGAGAGAGAGAGACAGAGAGAGAGGGGGAGAGAGAGAGAGAGAGACAGAGACAGAGACAGAGAGAGAGCGCACTAAGTGGAAGATCCTTATCTTCTTTCAACATTTGTACACTCAATGTTCTTTGGAAATCTCTGCATGTCTTAGCATTAATTTGCTCCTGGGTTCACAAAGTTCTCAGTGCAAGGATTCCAGGTCCAAAGGACATGCTTAAAGTCTTTTTTGGAAGTAATCAGGCCACCCTGTATCTGTTGCTTCTCTCCCCTTTGATTGCTTGTAATGTGTTATACAAGCCTTACCACAGGCTAACTTCCTTTACCTGGTATCAGGATTTTGACCACAGTAAGGGTGTTGTGTCTCATGCAAATCCTAATGTAATATTTGGCTGATCACATTAGGTTACATCATGGGAGATGACTACATCACTACGTAGCTACCCAAATGACATCACCTCACAACTGCCAAACCACTGAGAATCATGAAGAAGGCAAGTTGACACATAGTTTTTGGGAGACACAATTCTATCCATGACATGCTGTAAGAGTCAAGTTTTGTTATCTATATAGAAGTCCTTTGTCCTTGCTCTTCTCGAGTTCAAGATTCACACCCTTGCTAATGAGCCTACTCATTTCCAAAATAGCCAATTGCTCTGTGTCGCTGCCATCTTCCCCCACAAGTTCCCCAATCCCCTTATACCTCCAAGCCTCTAACCAACCCTAGCCCCTCCCAGGGTCAATAAATATCGTGGCCAAGAGGAGCTCTGGGGCTCCTGCCCCATTGCCGCTGTGTTAGAGTGCTTTGGAGTCCCTGCTCGAGCTCGTAATAAAGTCCCTCATGTTCTTGCAGTGGATTCAGCTCCCTGGTGGTCTATGAGGGACAACAATGCCACTTTTCAGTCTTGCCACCTACAAAGCCCTTTCAAGCTGTCATATCAAGTTCCGACTCCATGCAGATATAACATTCCTCTTCATTTATGAATGTAGAATGTATGCTGTCTGCTTCCAAAGTACAAGAAGGGAATAGGCACAAAGTATATATTCCCATTAAAAATGGAAGAAAAAAGAAGGAATGACAGGCACCAAGCAAATTAAAAACAACAACAAAAAAACCACCCAGGGAGCAATTTACATAAACTCTTAAGACTTGAAAAGAATCTTTTTTGAGACAATCTAGACAATAGACCTACTTGGGCTTTAACTCCGCCTTTCAGGCTCATTGGATAGCAATTCTGATGCCTTGGCTGTAGGTAGCTCTGTTCTCTCAGCCCAATTGAGTGGTGACCTCACTCCCTTAGCCCCACAAAATCTGATCTTCTGCCCCTAGGACATGGCAGTCCCACCTCCTCAGCTTTATCTCTCCCTGAATATTCATTGTATAACTCGAAAGCTCTCATTCCCCATTTAGTTACTGAAGATTTGAATCAAACCCTGGAAGCTGCAGCCGCACTCTTTAAGACCTCAGTATTGGTGGTTCATCCTGCTCTTGTTCTGGGGTCACTAGAAGCATTGCATATTTTACTGCTATGCTTCATGTATCTCACTGCCCAGACTGAGTAGAAGTTCCTTAGCATGCTTCTTGGCTGGTCGCTTCTCCACTGAGTCTTAGCAGATCATTTCTCTATCTGTATGTGTATCTGGTGACCTAGTGATGAGGAGATATACTGGAAACCCAAAGTTTTGTGGTTCAAATTCACTAGCTGCTCTGTGGGAGAAAGATGGAGGGTAATGTCCTTTGTGTGATTAACTGCCTCTGAAACCTACTAGAGGTTTATCTATGAACAGGTTCAAACTTGACAGTACACAATAACACCAACATATCTCGCACAACATGAACATCACAACAAAGGTTAGTACCTATCTACTGTTCTGGTTTTCCTGTATCCACTTCATTATAATCTTATGACAAAAGAGAAGAGAAGAAATGAGAGAAGTACCACTATGCAGATGAGCAAGAACTCTTGGTGGGATCTTTCCTGTAGCAGGTGAAGTGGAAAACTTGTGTTTGGGTTTTGGGTAAACCAAACTGATGAAAACTGAGTTGCTGTTGCCGTGTTTGTAAAGCGATGCCTATAGTTTGTGTTTTATGAAGCACTTTTTTGACACACATCTATTTTAATTGGCATGATGGTTCTATAAAGTATTAAGATTTGAATATTTATTCTTATCATTTTATTAGAATCTTGAAGAGGAGAGGCTCACACTAGAGAACGCTCTCAAAGAAGAACGCTTGGGCACCAAGAAATTTCTTGCTGTATTTCGTGGAAACTGGAGAAGATAAGGGAGATGAGTCATTCCATCAGTTTGAGAGAGGCAAGAAAAGGTCACCAGAAGTGTGGATTTTTCTGAAGTCTCCTTGTAAATTGTTCAATGTTAGTTCCTCCTTCAGCTTCCCAGGTGTACCAATGCGCAGTTGCACAGATAGGAGACCTGAGCCAAAATGAATTAAGGGCAGAGTGGGTCAGCTGGCTCATCCTATGGGAAGCTTTCTCAGCCAAGACAGGCATTTCTGTTCACTTACTCACTCTGGTGACTTGACATTATGGTGGGGAGTGTAACTTGAAGAGCCCAAGTGCTGGATCCAGCTTCAATGGTGTTATGAACTCATAAACTCAGGGCTTTATTAGAGTTACACATGGAAAGTCTTAAGAGAAAATGCATGGTACCATCCATATACAGAAAAGGGCAAGTGTATTCTACACATTCATAAAAAAGAACAATAGCAACAGGAAAATAGCTCCATGTATCCTTTCTTTCACATTGTTTTCTTTTTCCTTCTCTGCTGCCCTGGCTTTGTCCTTGGGAAATGCTTCTCAAGCTTTACAGGTCCCCACCCTCTAGTACCTAATTTCTTCATGTTGTTGTTGTTGTTGTTGATTGCCTTTGAGTCGAGCATGACTCTTGAACAAAAAGGCCTGAAGCCCCTCTACAACTATCAGCATGTATCAAAGTTCATAGGGTTTCCTGAGGCATGTTATTTAGGAAGTGGATGCCAATCCTGCTTCCATAAATCTGAAAAAAATTAAGTCAATGAGTATGGTCCACGATAGAATAAAATGAGAAAAGGGTCTATTTTGTTGCTGTTGTTGGCTGGTTAAATGGGATCATTTGACGTAGGTGGAATATGTAGGAAAAACCTGTTACCGGCTTAAAATCCTCAATGTCAGTTCAATGATGGTGCCATCACACTGAAAATCATTAATAGCAACTAAATGATGGCAGTGTTGACAATGACACTGATAGTGACAGTACAGTAATAAAATAAATACTGTTGTTGTCTCGGGGGGTGGGGGTGGGGAGAAGGATAGGCAATCTCCTCCCGTGTGATTATTTGCCTCTAAAAATTCATTGGAAGGTCAGCTATGGGTCAGTTCTGACTTGATGGTACTCAACAACAAGTTGTTGTTGTATACCATCAAATAGGAACAGAATCATAGCTGGAGCATTATTCCTGGGGCATTATTTTTACCAGTATCTTCAAAGTGTGTGGACTTTTACTTCTCTATGGATGTTGGCCTTCTGCTGCTTTCGGAAATGGCTCATAGTTTGTATTTATCTCTGATGCAAAGCCCTCACGTCTCCTTACCTGTACACCTTGCTTCACTGTTTACAAAGCTATTCAGACATTTTCTCTTTCTTTGAGTCCAGTAAAGGATGCTACCCTGTCAACTAGGAATAAGTTCCCATGTTTATCTTCCTTCGAGCTGACCACTACAGAGGTGTCTCCCTAGAAGAACCAAGTCCCCTGGGCTCTTAGTGCTGAGTTCTCTGGGGACTTTATGACCTTATCAACTCCAAAATTTGTGTGTTGACTTTATCTCCTCCTAGAAAGGTGGGAGATGGGCAGAATTCGTTCCCCCCTCCTCCTGCTCTGTATTCCTGGAGAACTTTGTCTAAGCAAAGGCCTTTCTGGTTCTGACACCCATGCTGCGACTCCAAGAATATGATTCTGGAGACAGTTTATGCTGTGTTATTTTCTCACCTTCTACCCCTCCCTCAATCCAAACTGAGTCACACGTCCTTTGGCAGCACACTTCTTTTTTCTTCTAATCTCTCCAGTTGAGAGCATAAACGCCTTCACTAATCAAAATGTATCTCATCACCTTGCAGCCTGACCCTAACCTGGGAGCCTGCTAGAAAGGCCCAATTTCAAGACCTAGTGCACAGTGCTGAGGCAAACTTGCCTTTAGCAAGATCCCTGGAAAATCTGAAAGCACTTCATTTTGACGGCTGACACATCGATACTTGATTATTAAGAGACATGCAGTGTAATTTGACTTGCGCCCTTACAGTTAAGCTTACAGTAGCTTAACACATTTTTCAAAGTTACAGAGGAAATTTTGAAGTTCTTACACGCTTTAAGATTTTAGTAATATTAAGTTAATCTAAAGAATTGGGGTGCTGGCGAAGAGTATTGGACATACCATGGACCGCAAAGAGAATAAACTGCTCTGTCTTGGAGACGGTGCAACTTTTTGCTATTTGGAGGCAAGGGTTTTGAAGCTCTGTCTCACATACTTTGGGCATGTTGCCAGGAAGGTCCAGTCCTTGGAGAAGAACATCATGCTTGGAAGGGTAGAGGGATGGCACAAGAGAGGAGGACGCTGGGTGAGATGGATTGACACAGTAACCGGGGTTATGAGGATTAAGTGTGTCATGGACAGGAAGATTGGCCCAGGAGAGAGCAGAGTTCAGAGCTATTGTGCATAGGGTGGCTATGAGTCAGAGTTGACTTTGATGACAGATAACAAATATTTTGAAAAGTTTCACTTTATTTATCTCACTGGAGTCTTAGTATTAGCACTTTTAAGCGAGTCATTTAGGTAGTCCAGGTCATCTTTTAGGGAGCTCTGATGGCTTTGTGTTAAGGAGTTGTGCCACCAACTAGAAGGTATTTGGTTTGAATCCACCTGCTGATCTGTGGGAGAAAGATGGACAGTCTTCCTCCATGCATATTACTGCCTCTTAAAACCCTCTGGAGGGTCAGCTGTTGGTTGGTTCTGATTCAATGGTACACAATAGGTCATGATGGAGAGGGTATGGAACTAAGTACTAGATCTCAGAACTCCTTTTGCTGTGCATTGAGAACTGCTCTATGAGCCTTTTCCACACATCAGTGTTTCTCAGTACTTCATCCATGTTACATCTACACTGAAGTATACTTGTGCTTCATCTCACATAAATGGAGTCCTAGACCCCTATCAAGACTCAATAGATCTCATGTATTCCCTACAAATTGAGAATAAAGTCTGTATGGATAGAACAGTCAGATTCAAGAGGATTAGAACAGAAAAGTTTAGTTTGTGTTCCCATCAGTAGAACTTAAATCTATGGAGGATTTTACATCAGTATAGGAACCTTTCTCCCCGGTGGCCCACAAGCAAAATTGGCTGATAGGAGAGACTGAGGAAAAGTATGAAAGAGCTGGGTAGGGCAGGGAAAAAAATATACAGCCGGCTGAGTGTGTCAGTAAGAAGGAAATGAACCAGCTGTGGAAAGAGAAATGATGACACTACCACAAATAACAGTGTGAGTAAGAGTTGGGAGGTGGAGGAATTAGGGAAAGTTGTGGTCTTGGGAAATGGAATGAGCTTACAGTCTAGTAAGATGAAGCCATTTGTGATACAGTAAGATTAGTGCTATACAGGGAGCAATGGGGCTCTTATGAAGGAGGTACCGCTAAGTTTGCCTTGTATTATTAACCGTGTACATTTGAGGAGCAATTTGAGATAGATGTTGCAGGTACATTTTGAGAAGAGTGTGCTATTAGTGGGACATCCCAGTCATTGTAAAGACAAAGAACTCAGACTCAGAAGAACATCCGTTGAGGCCTGTGACTGGAGTGTGGCTGAGAGAGTGGAACAGAAGACTTAGAGATGTTGCTGGAAAGCAGGAGTTGGGGTTGGGCTGTGAAGCGTTATGTAAAATCACTGCGAATTACACCTGAGGTCATGAATGGGAAGGACATTCTTCATGTGGGTGCATGCAGAATATACGTTGAATACAGCATAACCACGGCATTATAATTTAGCGAATGTTTATGAAACCCACTTTGACTTGCATGTGAATTAGAAAGAAACTCTTCCATCCATGATGAAAGAGAAAACATTTTTCTTTTTTAAATGAATTTTAATGAAAATTTACAGAGACTTTGGATTTCCATTAATTCATTCTTGCACTTTTCTCCCTGCCCTGCCCAATTCACTCTTCTCTTTGAAAAGTAAAAGAAAAATTCTTTCATTGCTATACAATCCCTCCCCCGAAGTCCACTGCACTATGCAGCCTTCGTTCTGGACTCCTGTCATGGCAATAATACCTAATCAAAACACTTTGAGAAAAGGAGGAGTAACACCCCCCCCACACACACGATGCAGGAAGGAGAATGACTGTTGATATCTTATCAGCATCTCGTAGTAGACTGGGGATCTGATGGCTCTGCAGAGAGCAAAGTCGGCCATGGACTTGAATGACAGATACATGTCATGATCAGATGCTGCCAGGTTGTTTATCCAACTTTCCAAGATCCTCTCCCCACTTAGTACTTACTTTTTGTCTTGATTTTATTGAGTCCAGGAAAGCCTGGTGTACAGTTTCCTTCCTTTGAGCCTCAAAAGCAGATGGGAACCTTGGAGAGGGATATTCGTGCCTATTCCTTTTCTTTCTTCCTTCTGATATCTACCTCTCTCTGCTTCTTTTTCTGAAACACATGACAGGGATGTTGGTCATGAGCTCCAGCCAGTGCCAGAAGGTTCCTCTGCATACAGGTTGGCCAAAATAAGAGCCTCCATCAACTTTGTCCAGGAGTTGCTTTCAAATATTGATGGTAGAGGGTAATAGGTGGTTTCTTGATTGACTGTAGATAGTACACAAGCTTTGGAAATGTCATTTGGGGTCAGAAAAGCAGCCCCTTCCCCTAACATTCAGAAGACATGGAGGCCTCAGGAAACTCTCACAAATAGAAGTGGTTCCTTTAGTAAATGCAGGGCCTCTGGGCCCAGGCCTCCCACTCAGATTAAGAGGAAGGAGATGGAAACTTAGTGGCCTCAAGGTGGGAGGAGGGAATTGAGGATGAATATTTTTACTTCTATAAGGCCATGCCTAGAAGGCTTGAGGCACTTATTAATGAAGGTCAAAGATTATAACTGTCAGCATGAATTACATCTTACCAAAAAGAAAGCAAAAAATCCTCCCAGCTGGATCAATCAATAGAAAGTGTCATGAAAAAGTAGAAAACACTGAAAGTTGTGAAGGATTTCATCTGACTTGACTTTCTCTCTGTGCCCATGAAGCCACAGTCAAGAAATCAAAGGATGTATTTAATTGAGTAAATATTATGCCGAGAACTTCTTTAAAGTGTTAAATGGCAAGAATGACAGTTTTAAAGAACTGACGTGCAATAAATGTACCTAATCCCAGTCACAATATTTTCAATTGCTTCGTGTGTAAATCTGTCCATCTTGCATGCTTTGGGCATGTTGCTAGGAGGGACCAGCCCTTGGAGAAGGACATCATGCTGGAAAGGGTGGACAGACGGCACAGGAGAGGGAGACCCTGGATGAGATGCATTGACAGAGTAACTAGGTTAATAAGTGTAGGTGTGTCAGAGACAGTGAGATGGGCCCAGGATAGAATAGAGTTCAGAGTGAATGTGCTTAGTGTTTCTGAGTCATGGATGACTTGACAGCACAAAACAACAACAACAGCACATATATATACATACACACATACATATAGATACACACATATACATATAAACACACACACACACACACACACACACACACACACACACATAAAAGTTGAACAATTACTAAGGAAGACTGAAGATGAACTGATGTCTTTGAACTATGGTATTAGTAAAGCATATCAAACATATCTAATGCACCTGTCAAATGGACTGTCATGAAAACAAACACATCTGTATCAAAAGAACTGTAGCTATAATGATTGGAGGCAAGAATGGTGAGGGAATGAGGGCTCAGGCACTTTGGGCATATTATCAAGAGGGGTCAATCCCTTGAGAATGGCATCATGCTTGAGGGTCAACTAAAAAGAAGGAGAG